>NC_064627.1:16123744-16431672 GCF_023864275.1 Schistocerca cancellata | reverse complement strand
GGGAAGAATGCTATGTGCACAGCACTACCGATTTTCTTCTAGAAGATGTCGCCGCTACCACACATCTCTTGACAACCTGCTAAGGAAAACATTAACGCACTCCAAAGTCACCAGAATGTGTAATTTTATATGTATTCTTAAAGCATAATGAAAAAAATTTAAACATCAAGCTGTTACTTACCAAAAAACTAATAATTCACGCAGTCAACCTCTCTAGGTAGATACATTCGGTGGGAAGAATGCTATGTGCACAGCACTACCGATTTTCTACTAGAAAATGTCGCCGCTACCACACATCCCTTGACAACATGCTAAGGAAATAAAAGGTAAACATTAACGCACTCCAAAGTCACCAGAATGTGTAATTTTATCTGTATTCTTAAAGCATAATGAAAAAATTTAAACATCGAGCTGTTACTTACCAAAAAACTAATTATTCACGCAATCATCTTCTCTACGTAGATACATTCAGTGGGAAGAATGCTATGTGCACAGCACTAGCGATTTTCTTCTAGAAAATGTCGCCGCAACCACACATCTCTTGTCAACCTGCTAAGGAAACAAAAGGTAAACATTAGCGCACTCCAAAAGTCACCAGAATGTGTAATTTTATCTGTATTCTTAAAGCATAATGAAAAAAATTTAAACATCGAGCTGTTACTTACCAAAAAACTAATAATTCACGCAGTCATGCTCTCTAGGTAGATACATCCGGTGGGAAGAACGCTATGTGCACAGCACTACCGATTTTCTTCTAGAAAATGTCGCCGCTACCACACATCAGTTGACAACATGCTAAGGAAATAAAAGGTAAACATTAGCGCACTCCAAAGTCACCAGAATGTGTAATTTTATCTGTATTCTTAAAGCATAATGAAAGAAATTTAAACATCGAGCTGTTACTTACCAAAAAACTAATTATTCACGCAGTCATCCACTCTACGTAGATACATTCGGTGGGAAGAATGCTATGTGCACAGCACTACCGACTTTTTTCTAGAAAATTTCGCCGCTACCACACATCTCTTGACAGCCTGCTTAGGAAATAAAATGTAAACATTAACGCACTCCAAAGACACCAGAATGTGTAATTTTATCTATATTCTTAAAGCATAATGAAAAAAATTTAAACATCGAGCTGTTACTTACCAAAAAACTAATTATTCACGCAGACATCCTCTCTACTTAGATACATTCGATGGGAAGAATGCTATGTGCACAGCACTAGCGATTTTCTTCTAGAAAATGCGCCGTTACCACACATCTCTTGACAACCTGCTAAGCAAATAAAAGGTAAACATTAACGCAATCCAAAGTCACCAGTATGTATAAATTTATCTGTATTCTTAAAGCATAATGAAAAAAATTTAAACATCGAGGTGTTACTTACCAAAAAACTAATTATTCACGCAGTCATCCTCTCTACGTAGATACATTCGGTGGGAAGAATGCTAAGTGCACAGCACTACCGAGTTTCTTCTAGAAAATGTTGCCGCTACCACACATCTCTTGACAACCTGCTAAGGAAATAAAAGGTAAACATTAACGCACTCCAAAGTCACCAGAATGTGTAATTTTATCTGTATTCTTAAAGCATAATGAAAAAAATTTAAACATCGAGCTGTTACTTACCAAAAAACTAATTATTCACGCAGTCATCCTCTCTACGTAGATACATTCGGTGGGAAGAATGCTATGTGCACAGCACTAGCGATTTTCTTCTAGAAAATGTCGCCGCTACCACACATCTCTTGACATCCTGCTAAGCAAATAAAAGGTAAACATTAACGCACTCCAAAGTCACCAGAATGTGTAATTTAATCTGTATTCTTAAAGCATAATGAAAAAAATTTATACATCCAGCTGTTACTTACCAAAAAACTAATTATTCACGCAGTCATCCTCTCTACGTAGATACATTCGGAGTGAAGAATGCTATGAGCACAGCACTACCGATTTTCTTCTAGAAGATGTCGCCGCTACCAGACATCTCTTGACAACCTGATAAGGATATAAAAGGTAAACATTAACGCACTCCAAAGTAACCTGAATGTGTAATTTTATCTCTATTCTTAAAGCATAATGAAAAAAATTTAAACATCGACCTGTTAGTTACCAAAAAACTGATAATTCACGCACTCATCCTCTCTAGGTAAATACATTCGGTGGGAAGAATGCTATGTGCACAGCACTAGCGATTTTCTTCTAGAAAATGTCGCCGCTACCACACATCTCTTGAAAACCTGCTAAGGAAACAGAAGGTAAAATTTAGCGCAATCCAAAGTTACCAGAATGTGTAATTTTATTTGTATTCTTAAAGCATAATGAAAAAAATTTAAACATCGAGCTGTTACTTACCAAAAAACTAATAATTCACGCAGTCATCCTCTCTAGGTAGATACATTCGGTGGGAAGAATGCTATGTGCACAGCACTAGCGATTTTCTTCTAGAAAATGTCGCCGCTACTACACATCTCATGACAACCTACTAAGGAAATAAAAGGTAAACATTAACGCACTCCAAAGTCACCAGAATGTGTAATTTTATCTGTATTCCTAAAGCATAATGAAAAAAATTTAAACATCGAGCTGTTACTTACCAAAAAAACTAATAATCCACGCAGTCATCCTCTCTACGTAGATACATTCGGTGGGAAGAATGCTATGTGCACAGCACTAGCGATTTTCTTCTAGAAAATGTCGCCGCTACTACACATCTCATGACAACCTTCTAAGCAAATAAAAGGTAAACATTAACGCACTCCAAAGTCACCTGAATGTGTAATTTTGTCTGTATTCTAAAAGCATAATGAAAAAAATTTAAACATCGAGCTGTTACTTACCAAAAAACTAATAATTCACGCAGTCATCCTCTGTAGGTAGATACATTCGGTGGGAAGAATGCTATGTGCACAGCACTACCGATTTTCTTCTAGAAAATGTCGCCGCTACCACACATCTCTTGACAACATACTAAGGAAATAAAAGGTAAACATTAGCGCATTCCAAAGTCACCAGAACGTGTAATTTTATCTGTATTCTTAAAGCATAATGAAAAAAATTTAAACATCGAGCTGTTATTTACCAAAAAACTAATAATTAACGCAGTCATTTTCGCTAGGTAGGTACATTCGGTGGGAAGAATGCTATGTGCACAGCACTAGCGATTTTCTTCTAGAAAATGTCGCCGCTACTACACATCTCATGACAACCTACTAAGGAAATAAAAGGTAAACATTAACGCACTCCAAAGTCACCAGAATGTGTAATTTTATCTGTATTCCTAAAGCATAATGAAAAAAATTTAAACATCGAGCTGTTACTTACCAAAAAACTAATAATCCACGCAGTCATATTCTCTACGTAGATACATTCGGTGGGAAGAATGCTATGAGCACAGCACTAGCGATTTTCTTCTAGAAAATGTCGCCGCTACTACACATCTCATGACAACCTTCTAAGCAAATAAAAGGTAAACATTAACGCACTCCAAAGTCAACAGAATGGATAATTTTATCTGTATTCTTAAAGCATAATGAAAAAAATTTATACATCGAGCTGTTACTTACCAAAAAACTAATAATTCACGCAGTCATCCTCTCTACGTAGATACATTCGGTGGGAAGAATGCTATGAGCACAGCACTAGCGATTTTCTTCTAGAAAATGTCGCCGCTACCACACATCTCTTGACAACCTGATAAGGAAATAAAAGGTAAACATTAACGCACTCCAAAGTCACCTGAATGTGTAATTTTGTCTGTATTCTAAAAGCATAATGAAAAAAATTTAAACATCGAGCTGTTACTTACCAAAAAACTAATAATTCACGCAGTCATCCTCTGTAGGTAGATACATTCGGTGGGAAGAATGCTATGTGCACAGCACTACCGATTTTCTTCTAGAAAATGTCGCCGCTACCACACATCTCTTGACAACATACTAAGGAAATAAAAGGTAAACATTAGCGCATTCCAAAGTCACCAGAACGTGTAATTTTATCTGTATTCTTAAAGCATAATGAAAAAAATTTAAACATCGAGTTGTTATTTACCAAAAAACTAATAATTAACGCAGTCATTTTCTCTAGGTAGGTACATTCGATGGGAAGAATGCTATGTGCACAGCACTAGCGATTTTCTTCTAGAAAATGTCGCCGCTACCACACATCTTTTGACAACCTGCTTAGGAAATAAAAGGTAAACTTTAACGCACTCCAATGTAACCAGAATGTGTAATTTTATCTGCATTCTTAAAGCGTCATGAAAAAATTTAAAAATCGAGCTGCTACTTACCAAAAAACTAATTATTCACGCAGTCAACCTCTCTACGTAGATACATTCGGTGGGAAGAATTCTATGTGCACAGCACTAGTGATTTTCTTCTAGAAAATGTCGCCGCTACCACACATCTCTTGACAACCTGCTAAGGAAATAAAAGGTAAACATTAACGCACTCCAAAATCACCAGAGTGCGTAATTTTATCTGTATTCTTAAAGCATAATGAAAACAATTTAAACATCGAGCTGTTACTTACCAAAAAACTAGTAATTCACGCAGTCATCCTCTCTAGGTAGATACATTCGCTGGGAAGAATGCTATGTGCACAGCACTAGCGATTTTCTTCTAGAAAATGCGCCGCTACCACACATCTCTTGACAACCTGCTAAGCAAATAAAAGGTAAACATTAGCGCATTCCAAAGTCACCAGTATGTGTAATTTTATCTGTATTCTTAAAGCATAATGAAAAAAATTTAAACATCGAGCTGTTACTTACCAAAAAACTAATAATTCACGCAGTCATGCTCTCTAGGTAGACACATTCGGTGGGAAGAACGCTATGTGCACAGCACTACCGATTTTCTTCTAGAAAATGTCGCCGCTACCACACATCAGTTGACAACATGCTAAGGAAATAAAAGGTAAACATTAGCGCACTCCAAAGTCACGAGAATGTGTAATTTTATCTGTATTCTTAAAGCATAATGAAAAAAATTTAAACATCAAGCTGTTACTTACCAAAAAACTAATAATTCACGCAGTCATCCTCTCTAGGTAGATACATTCGGTGGGAAGATTTCTATGTGCACAGCACTACCGATTTTCTTCTAGAAAATGTCGCCGCTACCACACATCTCTTGACAACATGCTAAGGAAATAAAAGGTAAACATTAACGCACTCCAAAGTCACCAGAATGTGTAATTTTATCTGTATTCTTAAAGCATAATGAAAAAAATTTAAACATCGAGCTGTTACTTACCAAAAAACTAATTATTCACGCAATCATCTTCTCTACGTAGATACATTCAGTGGGAAGAATGCTATGTGCACAGCACTAGCGATTTTCTTCTAGAAAATGTCGCCGCAACCACACATCTCTTGTCAACCTGCTAAGGAAACAAAAGGTAAACATTAGCGCACTCCAAAGTCACCAGAATGTGTAATTTTATCTGTATTCTTAAAGCATAATGAAAAAAATTTAAACATCGAACTGTTACTTACCAAAAAACTAATTATTCACGCAGTCATCCTCTCTACTTAGATACATTCGATGGGAAGAATGCTATGTGCACAGCACTAGCGATTTTCTTCTAGAAAATGCGCCGTTACCACACATCTCTTGACAACCTGCTAATCAAATAAAAGGTAAACATTAACGCACTCCAAAGTCACCAGAATGTGTAAGTTTATCTGTATTCTTAAAGCATAATGAAAAAAATTTATACATCGAGCTGGTACTTACCAAAAAACTAATAATTCACGCAGTCATCCTCTCTACGTAGATACATTCGGTGGGAAGAATGCTATGTGCACAGCACTACCGATTTTCTTCTCGAAGATGTCGCCGCTACCACACATCTCTTGACAACCTGCTAAGGAAATATAAGGAAAACATTAACGCACTCCAAAGTCACCAGAATGTGTAATTTTATCTGTATTCTTAAAGCATAACGAAAAAAATTTAAACATCAAGCTGTTACTTACCAAAAAACTAATAATTCACGCAGTCAACCTCTCTAGGTAGATACATTCGGTGGGAAGAATGCTATGTGCACAGCACTACCGATTTTCTTCTAGAAAATGTCGCCGCTACCACACATCCCTTGACAACATGCTAAGGAAATAAAAGGTAAACATTAACGCACTCCAAAGTCACCAGAATGTGTAATTTTATCTGTATTCTTAAAGCATAATGAAAGAAATTTAAACATCGAGCTGTTACTTACCAAAAAACTAATTATTCACGCAGTCATCCACTCTACGTAGATACATTCGGTGGGAAGAATGCTATGTGCACAGCACTACCGACTTTTTTCTAGAAAATTTCGCCGCTACCACACATCTCTTGACAGCCTGCTTAGGAAATAAAATGTAAACATTAACGCACTCCAAAGACACTAGAATGTGTAATTTTAACTATATTCTTAAAGCATAATGAAAAAAATTTAAACATCGAGCTGTTACTTACCAAAAAACTAATTATTCACGCAGACATCCTCTCTACTTAGATACATTCGATGGGAAGAATGCTATGTGCACAGCACTAGCGATTTTCTTCTAGAAAATGCGCCGTTACCACACATCTCTTGACAACCTGCTAAGCAAATAAAAGGTAAACATTAACGCAATCCAAAGTCACCAGTATGTGTAAATTTATCTGTATTCTTAAAGCATAATGAAAAAAATTTAAACATCGAGGTGTTACTTACCAAAAAACTAATTTTTCACGCAGTCATCCTCTCTACGTAGATACATTCGGTGGGAAGAATGCTATGTGCACAGCACTACCGAGTTTCTTCTAGAAAATGTTGCCGCTACCACACATCTCTTGACAACCTGCTAAGGAAATAAAAGGTAAACATTAACGCACTCCAAAGTCACCAGAATGTGTAATTTTATCTGTATTCTTAAAGCATAATGAAAAAAATTTAAACATCGAGCTGTTACTTACCAAAAAACTAATTATTCACGCAGTCATCCTCTCTACGTAGATACATTCGGTGGGAAGAATGCTATGTGCACAGCACTAGCGATTTTCTTCTAGAAAATGTCGCCGCTACCACACATCTCTTGACATCCTGCTAAGCAAATAAAAGGTAAACATTAACGCACTCCAAAGTCACCAGAATGTGTAATTTAATCTGTATTCTTAAAGCATAATGAAAAAAATTTATACATCCAGCTGTTACTTACCAAAAAACTAATTATTCACGCAGTCATCCTCTCTACGTAGATACATTCGGTGGGAAGAATGCTATGAGCACAGCACTACCGATTTTCTTCTAGAAGATGTTGCCGCTACCAGACATCTCTTGACAACCTGATAAGGATATAAAAGGTAAACATTAACGCACTCCAAAGTAACCTGAATGTGTAATTTTATCTCTATTCTTAAAGCATAATGAAAAAAATTTAAACATCGACCTGTTAGTTACCAAAAAACTGATAATTCACGCACTCATCCTCTCTAGGTAAATACATTCGGTGGGAAGAATGCTATGTGCACAGCACTAGCGATTTTCTTCTAGAAAATGTCGCCGCTACCACACATCTCTTGAAAACCTGCTAAGGAAACAGAAGGTAAAATTTAGCGCAATCCAAAGTCACCAGAATGTGTAATTTTATCTGTATTCTTAAAGCATAATGAAAAAAATTTAAACATCGAGCTGTTACTTACCAAAAAACTAATAATTCACGCAGTCATCCTCTCTAGGTAGATACATTCGGTGGGAAGAATGCAATGTGCACAGCACTAGCGATTTTCTTCTAGAAAATGTCGCCGCTACTACACATCTCATGACAACCTACTAAGGAAATAAAAGGTAAACATTAACGCACTCCAAAGTCACCAGAATGTGTAATTTTATCTGTATTCCTAAAGCATAATGAAAAAAATTTAAACATCGAG
Source organism: Schistocerca cancellata (assembly GCF_023864275.1). Lineage (NCBI taxonomy): Eukaryota > Metazoa > Arthropoda > Insecta > Orthoptera > Acrididae > Schistocerca > Schistocerca cancellata. The sequence goes on along the minus strand of NC_064627.1, from coordinate 16,423,762 downwards.
CTGTTACTTACCAAAAAACTAATAATCCACGCAGTCATCCTCTCTACGTAGATACATTCGGTGGGAAGAATGCTATGTGCACAGCACTAGCGATTTTCTTCTAGAAAATGTCGCCGCTACTACACATCTCGTGACAACCTACTAAGCAAATAAAAGGTAAACATTAACGCACTCCAAAGTCAACAGAATGGATAATTTTATCTGTATTCTTAAAGCATAATGAAAAAAATTTATACATCGAGCTGTTACTTACCAAAAAACTAATAATTCACGCAGTCATCCTCTCTACGTAGATACATTCGGTGGGAAGAATGCTATGTGCACAGCACTAGCGATTTTCTTCTAGAAAATGTCGCCGCTACCACACATCTCTTGACAACCTGATAAAGAAATAAAAGATAAACATTAACGCACTCCAAAGTCACCTGAATGTGTAATTTTGTCTGTATTCTAAAAGCATAATGAAAGAAATTTAAACATCGAGCTGTTACTTACCAAAAAACTAATAATTCACGCAGTCATCCTCTGTAGGTAGATACATTCGGTGGGAAGAATGCTATGTGCACAGCACTACCGATTTTCTTCTAGAAAATGTCGCCGCTACCACACATCTCTTGACAACATACTAAGGAAATAAAAGGTAAACATTAGCGCATTCCAAAGTCACCAGAACGTGTAATTTTATCTGTATTCTTAAAGCATAATGAAAAAAATTTAAACATCGAGCTGTTACTTACCAAAAAACTAATAATTAACGCAGTCATTTTCTCTAGGTAGGTACATTCGGTGGGAAGAATGCTATGTGCACAGCACTAGCGATTTTCTTCTAGAAAATGTCGCCGCTACCACACATCTCTTGACAACCTGCTTAGGAAATAAAAGGTAAACTTTAACGCACTCCAATGTAACCAGAATGTGTAATTTTATCTGCATTCTTAAAGCGTCATGAAAAAATTTAAAAATCGAGCTGCTACTTACCAAAAAACTAATTATTCACGCAGTCAACCTCTCTACGTAGATACATTCGGTGGGAAGAATTCTATGTGCACAGCACTAGCGATTTTCTTCTAGAAAATGCGCCGCTACCACACATCTCTTGACAACCTGCTAAGCAAATAAAAGGTAAACATTAACGCACTCCAAAGTCACCAGAATGTGTAATTTTATCTGTATTCTTAAAGCATAATGAAAACAATTTATACATCAAGCTGTTACTTACCAAAAAAGTAATTATTCACGCAGTCATCCTCTCTAGGTAGATACATTCGGTGGGAAGAATGCTATGTGCACAGCACTACCGACTTTCTTCTAGAAAATGTCGCCGCTACCACACATCTCTTGACAACCTACTAAGGAAATAAAAGGTAAACATTAACGCACTCCAAAATCACCAGAGTGCGTAATTTTATCTGTATTCTTAAAGCATAATGAAAACAATTTAAACATCGAGCTGTTACTTACCAAAAAACTAATAATTCACGCAGTCATCCTCTCTACGTAGATACATTCGCTGGGAAGAATGCTATGTGCACAGCACTAGCGATTTTCTTCTAGAAAATGCGCCGCTACCACACATCTCTTGACAACCTGCTAAGCAAATAAAAGGTAAACATTAACGCACTCCAAAGGCACCAGAATGTGTAATTTTATCTGTATTCTTAAAGCATAATGAAAACAATTTAAACATCGAGCTGTTACTTACCAAAAAACTAATAATTCACGCAGTCATCCTCTCTAGGTAGATACATTCGCTGGGAAGAATGCTATGTGCACAGCACTACCGATTTTCTTCTAGAAAATGTCGTCGCTACCACACATCTCTTGACAACCTGCTAAGCAAATAAAAGGTAAACATTAGCGCACTCCAAAATCACCAGAGTGCGTAATTTTATCTGTATTCTTAAAGCATAATGAAAAAAATTTAAACATCGAGCTGTTACTTACCAAAAAAGTAATTATTCACGCAGTCATCCTCTCTACGTAGATACATTCGCTGGGAAGAATGCTATGTGCACAGCACTACCGATTTTCTTCTAGAAAATGTCGCCGCTACCACACATCTCTTGACAACCTGCTTAGGAAATAAAAGGTAAACTTTAACGCACTCCAATGTAACCAGAATGTGTAATTTTATCTGCATTCTTAAAGCGTCATGAAAAAATTTAAAAATCGAGCTGCTACTTACCAAAAAACTAATTATTCACGCAGTCAACCTCTCTACGTAGATACATTCGGTGGGAAGAATTCTATGTGCACAGCACTAGTGATTTTCTTCTAGAAAATGTCGCCGCTACCACACATCTCTTGACAACCTGCTAAGGAAATAAAAGGTAAACATTAGCGCACTCCAAAATCACCAGAGTGCGTAATTTTATCTGTATTCTTAAAGCATAATGAAAAAAATTTAAACATCGAGCTGTTACTTACCAAAAAACTAATAATTAACGCAGTCATTTTCTCTAGGTAGGTACATTCGGTGGGAAGAATGCTATGTGCACAGCACTAGCGATTTTCTTCTAGAAAATGTCGCCGCTACCACACATCTCTTGACAACCTGCTTAGGAAATAAAAGGTAAACATTAACGCACTCCAAAGGCACCAGAATGTGTAATTTTATCTGTATTCTTAAAGCATAATGAAAACAATTTAAACATCGAGCTGTTACTTACCAAAAAACTAATAATTCACGCAGTCATCCTCTCTAGGTAGATACATTCGCTGGGAAGAATGCTATGTGCACAGCACTACCGATTTTCTTCTAGAAAATGTCGCCGCTACCACACATCTCTTGACAACCTGCTAAGCAAATAAAAGGTAAACATTAGCGCACTCCAAAATCACCAGAGTGCGTAATTTTATCTGTATTCTTAAAGCATAATGAAAAAAATTTAAACATCGAGCTGTTACTTACCAAAAAACTAATAATTAACGCAGTCATTTTCTCTAGGTAGATACATTCGCTGGGAAGAATGCTATGTGCACAGCACTAGCGATTTTCTTCTAGAAAATGCGCCGCTACCACACATCTCTTGACAACCTGCTAAGCAAATAAAAGGTAAACATTAACGCACTCCAAAGTCACCAGAATGTGTAATTTTATCTGTATTCTTAAAGCATAATGAAAACAATTTATACATCAAGCTGTTACTTACCAAAAAAGTAATTATTCACGCAGTCATCCTCTCTAGGTAGATACATTCGGTGGGAAGAATGCTATGTGCACAGCACTACCGACTTTCTTCTAGAAAATGTCGCCGCTACCACACATCTCTTGACAACCTACTAAGGAAATAAAAGGTAAACATTAACGCACTCCAAAATCACCAGAGTGCGTAATTTTATCTGTATTCTTAAAGCATAATGAAAACAATTTAAACATCGAGCTGTTACTTACCAAAAAACTAATAATTCACGCAGTCATCCTCTCTACGTAGATACATTCGCTGGGAAGAATGCTATGTGCACAGCACTAGCGATTTTCTTCTAGAAAATGCGCCGCTACCACACATCTCTTGACAACCTGCTAAGCAAATAAAAGGTAAACATTAACGCACTCCAAAGGCACCAGAATGTGTAATTTTATCTGTATTCTTAAAGCATAATGAAAACAATTTAAACATCGAGCTGTTACTTACCAAAAAACTAATAATTCACGCAGTCATCCTCTCTAGGTAGATACATTCGCTGGGAAGAATGCTATGTGCACAGCACTACCGATTTTCTTCTAGAAAATGTCGCCGCTACCACACATCTCTTGACAACCTGCTAAGCAAATAAAAGGTAAACATTAGCGCACTCCAAAATCACCAGAGTGCGTAATTTTATCTGTATTCTTAAAGCATAATGAAAAAAATTTAAACATCGAGCTGTTACTTACCAAAAAACTAATAATTCACGCAGTCATCCTCTCTAGGTAGATACATTCGCTGGGAAGAATGCTATGTGCACAGCACTACCGATTTTCTTCTAGAAAATGTCGCCGCTACCACACATCTCTTGACAACCTGCTTAGGAAATAAAAGGTAAACTTTAACGCACTCCAATGTAACCAGAATGTGTAATTTTATCTGCATTCTTAAAGCGTCATGAAAAAATTTAAAAATCGAGCTGCTACTTACCAAAAAACTAATTATTCACGCAGTCAACCTCTCTACGTAGATACATTCGGTGGGAAGAATTCTATGTGCACAGCACTAGTGATTTTCTTCTAGAAAATGTCGCCGCTACCACACATCTCTTGACAACCTGCTAAGGAAATAAAAGGTAAACATTAGCGCACTCCAAAATCACCAGAGTGCGTAATTTTATCTGTATTCTTAAAGCATAATGAAAAAAATTTAAACATCGAGCTGTTACTTACCAAAAAACTAATAATTAACGCAGTCATTTTCTCTAGGTAGGTACATTCGGTGGGAAGAATGCTATGTGCACAGCACTAGCGATTTTCTTCTAGAAAATGTCGCCGCTACCACACATCTCTTGACAACCTGCTTAGGAAATAAAAGGTAAACTTTAACGCACTCCAATGTAACCAGAATGTGTAATTTTATCTGCATTCTTAAAGCGTAATGAAAAAATTTAAAAATCGAGCTGCTACTTACCAAAAAACTAATTATTCACGCAGTCAACCTCTCTACGTAGATACATTCGGTGGGAAGAATGCTATGTGCACAGCACTAGCGATTTTCTTCTAGAAAATGCGCCGCTACCACACATCTCTTGACAACCTGCTAAGCAAATAAAAGGTAAACATTAACGCACTCCAAAGTCACCAGAATGTGTAATTTTATCTGTATTCTTAAAGCATAATGAAAAAAATTTAAACGTCGAGCTGTTACTTACCAAAAAACTAATAATTAACGCAGTCATTTTCTCTAGGTAGGTACATTCGGTGGGAAGAATGCTATGTGCACAGCACTAGCGATTTTCTTCTAGAAAATGTCGCCGCTACCACACATCTCTTGACAACCTGCTAAGGAATAAAAGGTAAACATTAGCGCACTCCAAAATCACCAGAGTGCGTAATTTTATCTGTATTCTTAAAGCATAATGAAAAAAATTTAAACATCGAGCTGTTACTTACCAAAAAACTAATAATTAACGCAGTCATTTTCTCTAGGTAGGTACATTCGGTGGGAAGAATGCTATGTGCACAGCACTAGCGATTTTCTTCTAGAAAATGTCGCCGCTACCACACATCTCTTGACAACCTGCTAAGCAAATAAAAGGTAAACATTAGCGCACTCCAAAATCACCAGAGTGCGTAATTTTATCTGTATTCTTAAAGCATAATGAAAAAAATTTAAACATCGAGCTGTTACTTACCAAAAAACTAATAATTAACGCAGTCATTTTCTCTAGGTAGGTACATTCGGTGGGAAGAATGCTATGTGCACAGCACTAGCGATTTTCTTCTAGAAAATGTCGCCGCTACCACACATCTCTTGACAACCTACTAAGGAAATAAAAGGTAAACATTAACGCACTCCAAAGTCACCAGAATGTGTAATTTTATCTGTATTCTTAAAGCATAATGAAAACAATTTAAACATCGAGCTGGTACTTACCAAAAAACTAATTATTCACGCAGTCATCCTCTCTACGTAGATACATGCGGTGGGAAGAATGGTATGTGCACAGCGCTAGCGATTTTCTTCTAGAAAATGTCGCCGCTACCACACATCTCTTGACAACCTGCTAAGCAAATAAAAGGTAATCATTAACGCACTCCAAAATCACCAGAATTGGTAATTTTATCTGTATTCCTAAAGCATAATGAAAAAAATTTTAACATCGAGCTGTTACTTACCAAAAAACTAATAATCCACGCAGACATCCTCTCTACGTAGATACATTCGGTGGGAAGAATGCTATGTGCACAGCACTACCGATTTTCTTCTAGAAAATGTCGCCGCTACCACACATCTCTTGACAACATACTAAGGAAATAAAAGGTAAACATTAGCGCATTCCAAAGTCACCAGAACGTGTAATTTTATCTGTATTCTTAAAGCATAATGAAAAAAATTTAAACATCGAGCTGTTACTTACCAAAAAACTAATAATTAACGCAGTCATTTTCTCTAGGTAGGTACATTCGGTGGGAAGAATGCTATGTGCACAGCACTAGCGATTTTCTTCTAGAAAATGTCGCCGCTACCACACATCTCTTGACAACCTGCTTAGGAAATAAAAGGTAAACTTTAACGCACTCCAATGTAACCAGAATGTGTAATTTTATCTGCATTCTTAAAGCGTCATGAAAAAATTTAAAAATCGAGCTGCTACTTACCAAAAAACTAATTATTCACGCAGTCAACCTCTCTACGTAGATACATTCGGTGGGAAGAATGCTATGTGCACAGCACTAGTGATTTTCTTCTAGAAAATGTCGCCGCTACCACACATCTCTTGACAACCTGCTAAGGAAATAAAAGGTAAACAATAACGCACTCCAAAATCACCAGAGTGCGTAATTTTATCTGTATTCTTAAAGCATAATGAAAACAATTTAAACATCGAGCTGTTACTTACCAAAAAACTAATAATTCACGCAGTCATCCTCTCTAGGTAGATACATTCGCTGGGAAGAATGCTATGTGCACAGCACTAGCGATTTTCTTCTTGAAAATGCGCCGCTACCACACATCTCTTGACAACCTGCTAAGCAAATAAAAGGTAAACATTAACGCACTCCAAAGTCACCAGAATGTGTAATTTTATCTGTATTCTTAAAGCATAATGAAAACAATTTATACATCGAGCTGTTACTTACCAAAAAAGTAATTATTCACGCAGTCATCCTCTCTACGTAGATACATTCGGTGGGAAGAATGCTATGTGCACAGCACTACCGACTTTCTTCTAGAAAATGTCGCCGCTACCACACATCTCTTGACAACCTACTAAGGAAATAAAAGGTAAACATTAACGCACTCCAAAGTCACCAGAATGTGTAATTTTATCTGAATTCTTAAAGCATAATGAAAAAAATTTAAACATCGAGCTGTTACTTACCAAAAAACTAATAATTAACGCAGTCATTTTCTCTAGGTAGGTACATTCGGTGGGAAGAATGCTATGTGCACAGCACTAGCGATTTTTTTCTAGAAAATGTCGCCGCTACCACACATCTCTTGACAACCTGCTTAGGAAATAAAAGGTAAACTTTAACGCACTCCAATGTAACCAGAATGTGTAATTTTATCTGCATTCTTAAAGCGTCATGAAAAAATTTAAAAATCGAGCTGCTACTTACCAAAAAACTAATTATTCACGCAGTCAACCTCTCTACGTAGATACATTCGCTGGGAAGAATGCTATGTGCACAGCACTACCGACTTTCTTCTAGAAAATGTCGCCGCTACCACACATCTCTTGACAACCTACTAAGGAAATAAAAGGTAAACATTAACGCACTCCAAAGTCACCAGAATGTGTAATTTTATCTGAATTCTTAAAGCATAATGAAAAAAATTTAAACATCGAGCTGTTACTTACCAAACAACTAATAATTAACGCAGTCATTTTCTCTAGGTAGGTACATTCGGTGGGAAGAATGCTATGTGCACAGCACTAGCGATTTTCTTCTAGAAAATGTCGCCGCTACCACACATCTCTTGACAACCTGCTTAGGAAATAAAAGGTAAACTTTAACGCACTCCAATGTAACCAGAATGTGTAATTTTATCTGCATTCTTAAAGCGTCATGAAAAAATTTAAAAATCGAGCTGCTACTTACCAAAAAACTAATTATTCACGCAGTCATCCTCTCTACGTAGATACATTCGGTGGGAAGAATGCTATGTGCACAGCACTAGCGATTTTCTTCTAGAAAATGTCGCCGCTACCACACATCTCTTGACAACCTGCTAAGCAAATAAAAGGTAAACATTAACGCACTCCAAAGTCACCAGAATGGATAATTTTATGTGTATTCTTAAAGCATAATGAAAAAAAATTATACATCGAGCTGTTACTTACCAAAAAACTAATAATTCACGCAGTCATCCTCTCTACGTAGATACATTCGGTGGGATGAATGCTATGAGCACAGCACTACCGATTTTCTTCTAGAAAATGTCGCCGCTACCACACATCTCTTGACAACCTGATAAGGAAATAAAAGGTAAACAGTAACGCACTCCTAAGTCACCTGAATGTGTAATTTTATCTGTATTCTTAAAGCATAATGAAAAAAATTTATACATCGAGCTGTTACTTACCAAAAAACTAATAATTCACGCAGTCATGCTCTCTAGGTAGATACATTCGGTGGGAAGAACGCTATGTGCACAGCACTACCGATTTTCTTCTAGAAAATGTCGCCGCTACCACACATCAGTTGACAACATGCTAAGGAAATAAAAGGTAAACATTAGCGCACTCCAAAGTCACCAGAATGTGTAATTTTATCTGTATTCTTAAAGCATAATGAAAGAAATTTAAACATCGAGCTGTTACTTACCAAAAAACTAATTATTCACGCAGTCATCCACTCTACGTAGATACATTCGGTGGGAAGAATGCTATGTGCACAGCACTACCGACTTTCTTCTAGAAAATTTCGCCGCTACCACACATCTCTTGACAGCCTGCTTAGGAAATAAAATGTAAACATTAACGCACTCCAAAGACACCAGAATGTGTAATTTTATCTATATTCTTAAAGCATAATGAAAAATATTTAAACATCGAGCTGTTACTTACCAAAAAACTAATTATTCACGCAGTTACCCTGTCTACGTAGATACATTCGGTGGGAAGAATGCTATGTGCACAGCACTAGCGATTTTCTTCTAGAAAATGTCGCCGCTACCACACATCTCTTGACAACATGCTAAGGAAATAAAAGGTAAACATTAACGCACTCCAAAGTAATCAGAATGTGTATATTTATCTGTATTCTTAAAGCATAATGAAAAAAATTTAAACATCGAGCTGTTACTTACTAAAAAACTAATTATTCACGCAATCATCTTCTCTACGTAGATACATTCAGTGGGAAGAATGCTATGTGCACAGCACTAGCGATTTTCTTCTAGAAAAAGTCGCCGCTACCACACATCTCTTGTCAACCTGCTAACGAAACAAAAGGTAAACATTAGCGCCCTCCAATGTCACCAGAATGTGTAATTCAATCTGTATTCTTAAAGCATAGTGAAAAAAATTTAAACATCGAGCTGTTACTTATCAAAAAACTAATTATTCACGCAGTCATCCTCTCTACGAAGATACATTCGGAGGGAAGAATGCTATGTGCACAGCACTAGCGATTTTCTTCTAGAAAATGTCTCCGCTACCACACATCTCTTGTCAACCTGCTAAGGAAACAAAAGGTAAACATTCGCGCACTCCAAAGTCACCAGAATGTGTAATTTCATCTGTATTCCTAAAGCATAATGAAAAAAATTAAACATCGAGCTGTTACTTACCAAAAAACTAATTATTCACGCAGTCATCCTCTCTACGTAGATACATTCGTTGCGAAGTGTGCTATGTGCACAGCACTAGCGATTTTCTTCTAGAAAATGTCGCCGCTACCACACATCTCTTGACAACCTGCTTAGGAAATAAAAGGTAAACGTTAACGCACTCCAAAGTCACCAGAATGTGTAATTTTATCTGTATTCTTAAAGCATAATGAAAAATTTCAAACATCGAGCTGATACTTACCAAAAAACTAATAATTCACGCAGTCATCCTCTCTACGTAGATACATTCGGTGGGAAGAATGCTATGTGCACAGCACTAGCGATTTTCTTCTAGAAAATATCACCGCCACCACACATCTCTTGACAACCTGCTTAGGATATAAAAGGTAAACATTAACGCACTCCAAGGTCACCAGAATGTGTAATTTTATCTGTATTATTAAAGAATAATGAAAAAAATTTAAACATCGAGCTGTTACTTACCAAAAAAATAATTATTCACGCAGTCATCCTGTCTACGTAGATACATTCGGTGGGAAGAATGCTATGTGCACAGCACTAGCGATTTTCTTCTAGAAAATGTCGCCGCAACAACACATCTCTTGTCAACCTGCTAAGGAAACAAAAGGTAAACATTAGCGCACTCCAAAGTCACCAGAATGTGTAATTTTATCTGTATTCTTAAAGCATAATGAAAAAAATTTAAACATTGAGCTGTTACTTACCAAAAAACTAATTATTCACGCAGTCATCCTCTTTACGTAGATACATTCGGTGGGAAGAATGCTACGTGCACAACACTAGCGATTTTCTTCTAGAAAATGTCGCCGCAACCACACATCCCTTGTCAACCCTCTAAGGAAACAAAACGTAAACATTAGCACACTCCGAAGTCACCAGAATGTATAATTTTATCTGTATTCTTAAAGCATATTGAAAAAAAATTTAAACATCGAGCTGTTACTTACCAAAAAACTAATTATTCACGCAGTCATCCTCTCTACTTAGATACATTCGATGGGAAGAATGCTATGTGCACAGCACTAGCGATTTTCTCCTAGAAAATGCGCCGTTACCACACATCTCTTGACAACCTGCTAAGCAAATAAAAGGTAAACATTAACGCACTCCAAAGTCACCAGTATGTGTAATTTTATATGTATTCTTAGAGCATAATGAAAAAAATTTAAACATCGAGGTGTTACTTACCAAAAAACTAATTATTCACGCAGTCATCCTCTCTACGTAGATACATTTGGTGGGAAGAATGCTATGTGCACAGCACTAGCGATTTTCTTCTAGAAAATGTCGCCGCTACCACACATCTCTCGACAACCTGCTAAGCAAATAAAAGGTAAACATTAACGCACTCCATAGTCACCAGAATGGATAATTTTATGTGTATTCTTAAAGCATAATGAAAAAAAATTATACATCGAGCTGTTACTTACCAAAAAACTAATAATTCACGCAGTCATCCTCTCTACGTAGATACATTCGGTGGGAAGAATGCTATGAGCACAGCACTACCGATTTTCTTCTAGAAAATGTCGCCGCTACCACACATCTCTTGACAACCTGATAAGGAAATAAAAGGTAAACATTAGCGCACTCCAAAGTCACCAGAATGTGTAATTTTATCTGTATTCTTAAAGCATAATGAAAAAAATTTAAACATCGAGCTGTTACTTACCAAAAAACTAATAATTCACGCAGTCATGCTCTCTACGTAGGTACATTCGGTGGGAAGAATGCTATGTGCACAGCACTACCGACTTTCTTCTAGAAAATTTCGCCGCTACCACACATCCCTTGACAGCCTGCTTAGGAAATAAAATGTAAACATTACCGCACTCCAAAGACACCAGAATGTGTAATTTTATCTATATTCTAAAAGCATAATGAAAAAAATTTAAACATCGAGCTGTTACTTACCAAAAATCTAATTATTCACGCAGTTACCCTGTCTACGTAGATACAATCGGTGGGAAGAATATTATGTGCACAGCACTAGCGATTTTCTTCTAGAAAATGTCGCCGCTATCACACTTCTCTTGACAACCTGCTAATCAAATAAAAGGGAAACATTAACGCACTCCAAAGTCACCAGAATGTGTAATTTTATCTGTATTCTTAAAGCATAATGAAAAAAATTTATACATCGAGCTGTTACTTACCAAAAAACTAATAATTCACGCAGTCATCCTCTCTACGTAGATACATTTGGTGGGAAGAATGCTATGTGCACAGCACTACCGATTTTCTTCTAGAAGATGTCGCCGCTACCACACATCTCTTGACAACCTGCTAAGGAAATATAAGGAAAACATTAACGCACTCCAAAGTCACCAGAATGTGTAATTTTATCTGTATTCTTAAAGCATAATGAAAAAAATTTAAACATCAAGCTGTTACTTACCAAAAAACTAATAATTCACGCAGTCATCCTCTCTAGGTAGATACATTCGGTGGGAAGAATGCTATGTGCACAGCACTACCGATTTTCTTCTAGAAAATGTCGCCGCTACCACACATCTCTTGACAACATGCTAAGGAAATAAAAGGTAAACATTAACGCACTCCAAAGTCACCAGAATGTGTAATTTTATCTGTATTCTTAAAGCATAATGAAAAAAATTTAAACATCGAGCTGTTACTTACCAAAAAACTAATTATTCACGCAATCATCTTCTCTACGTAGATACATTCAGTGGGAAGAATGCTATGTGCACAGCACTAGCGATTTTCTTCTAGAAAATGTCGCCGCTACCACACATCTCTTGTCAACCTGCTAACGAAACAAAAGGTAAACATTAGCGCACTCCAATGTCACCAGAATGTGTAATTCAATCTGTATTCTTAAAGCATAATGAAAAAAATTTAAACATCGAGCTGTTACTTACCAAAAAACTAATTATTCACGCAATCATCTTCTCTACGTAGATACATTCAGTGGGAAGAATGCTACGTGCACAACACTAGCGATTTTCTTCTAGAAAATGTCGCCGCAACCACACATCTCTTGTCAACCCTCTAAGGAAACAAAAGGTAAACATTAGCGCACTCCGAAGTCACCAGAATGTGTAATTTTATCTGTATTCTTAAAGCATATTGAAAAAAAATTTAAACATCGAGCTGTTACTTACCAAAAAACTAATAATTCACGCAGTCATCCTCTCTTCGTAGATACATTCGGTGGGAAGAATGCTATGTGCACAGCACTAGCGATTTTCTTCTAGAAAATGTCACCGCTACCACACATCTCTTGACAACCTGCTTAGGAAATAAAAGGTAAACATTAACGCAATCCAAAGTCACCAGAATGTGTAATTTTATCTGTATTCTTAAAGCATAATGAAAAAAATTTAAACATCGAGCTGTTACTTACCAAAAAACTAATTATTCACGCAGTCAACCTCTCTACGTAGATACATTCGGTGGGAAGAATGCTATGTGCACAGCACTAGCGATTTTCTTCTAGAAAATGTCGCCGCAACAACATTTCTCTTGTCAACCTGCTAAGGAAACAAAAGGTAAACATTAGCGCACTCCAAAGTCACCAGAATGTGTAATTTTATCTGTATTCTTAAAGCATCATGAAAAAAATTTAAACATTGAGCTGTTACTTACCAAAAAACTAATTATTCACGCAGTCAACCGCTCTACGTAGATACATTCGGTGGGAAGAATGCTACGTGCACAACACTAGCGATTTTCTTCTAGAAAATGTCGCCGCAACCACACATCTCTTGTCAACCCTCTAAGGAAACAAAAGGTAAACATTAGCGCACTCCGAAGTCACCAGAATGTGTAATTTTATCTGTATTCTTAAAGCATATTGAAAAAAAATTTAAACAACGAGCTGTTACTTACCAAAAAACTAATAATTCACGCAGTCATCCTCTCTACGTAGATACATTCTGTGGGAAGAATGCTATGTGCACAGCACTAGCGTATTTCTTCTAGAAAATGTCGCCGCTACCACACATCTCTTGTCAACCTGCTAAGGAAACAAAAGGTAAACATTAGCGCACTCCAAAGTCACCAGAATGTGTAGTTTTATCTGTATTCTTAAAGCATAATGAAAAAAATTTTAACATCGAGCTGTTACTTACCAAAAAAATAATAATTCACGCAGTCATCCTCTCTACGTAGATACATACGGTGGGAAGAATGCTATGTGCACAGCACTAGCGATTTTCTTCTAGAAAATGTCGCCGCAACCACACATCTCTTGTCAACCTGCTAAGGAAACAAAAGGTAAACATTAGCGCACTCCGAAGTCACCAGAATGTGTAATTTTATCTGTATTCTTAAAGCATATTGAATAAAAATTTAAACATCGAGCTGTTACTTACCAAAAAACTAATAATTCACGCAGTCATTCTCTCTTCGTAGATACATTCGGTGGGAAGAATGCTATGTGCACAGCACTAGCGATTTTCTTCTAGAGAATGTCGCCGCTACCACACATCTCTTGTCAACCTGCTAAGGAAACAAAAGGTAAACATTAGCGCACTCCAAAGTCACCAGAATGTGTAATTTTATCTGCATTCTTAAACCATAATGAAAAAAATTTTTAATAATCGAGCTGTTACTTACCAAAAAACTAATTATTCACGCAGTCATCCTCTCTACGTAGATACATTCTGTGGGAAGAATGCTATGTGCACAGCACTAGCGATTTTCTTCTAGAAAATGTTGCCGCAACCACACTTCTCTTGTCAACCTGCTAAGGAAACAAAAGGTAAACATTAGCGCACTCCAAAGTCACCAGAATGTGTAATTTTATCTGTATCCTTAAAGCATAATGAAAAAAATTTAAACATCGAGCTGTTACTTACCAAAAAACTAATTATTCACGCAGTTATCCTCTCTACGTAGATACATTCGGTGGGAAGAATGCTATGTGCACAGCACTAGCGATTTTCTTCTACAAAATGTCGCCGCAACCACACATCTCTTGTCAACCTGCTAAGGAAACAAAAGGTAAAAATTAGCGCACTCCAAAGTCACCAGAATGTGTAATTTTATCTGTATTCTTAAAGCATATTGAAAAAAAATTTAAACATCGAGCTGTTACTTACCAAAAAACTAATAATTCACGCAGTCATCCTCTCTACGTAGATATATTCGGTGGGAAGAATGCTATGTGCACAGCACTAGTGATTTTCTTCTAGAGAATGTCGCCGCTATCACACATCTCTTGTCAACCTGCTAAGGAAACAAAAGGTAAACATTAGCGCACTCCAAAGTCACCAGAATGTGTAATTTTATCTGCATTCTTAAGGCATAATGAAAAAAATTTTAACATCGAGCTGTTACTTACCAAAAAACTAATTATTAACGCAGTCATCCTCTCTAAGTAGATACATTTGGTGGGAAGAATGCTATGTGCACAGCACTAGCGATTTTCTTCTAGAACATGTCGCCGCAACCACACATCTCTTGTCAACCTGCTAAGGAAACAAAAGGTAACATTAGCGCACTCCAAAGTCACCAGAATGTGTAATTTTATCTGTATTCTTAAAGCATAATGAAAAAAATTTGAACATCGAGCTGTTACTTACCAAAAAACTAATTATTCACGCATTCATCCTTTCTACGTAGATACATTCGGTGGGAAGAAGGCTATGTGCACAACACTAGCGATTTTCTTCTAGAAAACGTCGCCGCAACCACACTTCTCTTGTCAACCTGCTAAGGAAACAAAAGGTAAACATTAAAGCACTCCAAAGTCACCAGAATGTGAAATTTTATCTGTATCCTTAAAGCATAATGAAAAAAATTTAAACATCTAGCTGTTACTTACCAAAAAACTAATTATTCACGCAGTCATCCTCTCTACGTAGATACATTCGGTGGGAAGAATGCTATGTGCACAGCACTAGCGATTTTCTTCTAGAAAATGTCGCCGCAACAACTCATCTCTTGTCAACCTGCTAAGGAAACAAAAGGTAAACATTAGCGCACTCCCAAGTCACCAGAATGTGTAATTTTACCTGTATTCTTAAAGCATTATGTAAAAAATTTAAACATCGAGCTGTTACTTACCAAGAAACTAATAATTCACGCAGTCATCCTCTCTACGTAGATTTATTCGGTGGTAAGAATGCTATGTGCACAGCACTACCGATTTTCTTCTAGAAAATGTCTCCGCAACCACACATCTCTTGTCAACCTGCTAAGGAAACAAAAGGTAACATTAGCGCACTCCAAAGTCACCAGAATGTGTAATTTTATCTGTATTCTTAAAGCATAATGAAAAAAATTTGAACATCGAGCTGTTACTTACCAAAAAACTAATTATTCACGCAGTCTACCTCTCTACGTAGATACAATCGGTGGGAAGAATGCCATGTGCACAGCACTAGCGATTTTTTTCTAGAAAATGTCGCTGCAACCACACTTCTCTTGTCAACCTGCTAAGGAAACAAAAGGTAAACATTAGCGCACTCCAAAGTCACCAGAATGTGTAATTTTATCTGTATTCTTAAAGCATAATGAAAAAAATTTGAACATCGAGCTGTTACTTACCAAAAAACTAATTATTCACGCATTCATCCTTTCTACGTAGATACATTCGGTGGGAAGAATGCTATGTGCACAACACTAGCGATTTTCTTCTAGAAAACGTCGCCGCAACCACACTTCTCTTGTCAACCTGCTAAGGAAACAAAAGGTAAACATTAGCGCACTCCGAGGTCACCAGAATGTGTAATTTTATCTGTATTCTTAAGGCATATTGAAAAAAAATTTAAACATCGAGCTGTTACTTACCTAAAAACTAATAATTCACGCAGTCATCCTCTCTACATAGATACATTCGGTGGGAAGAATGCTATGTGCACAGCACTAGCGATTTTCTTCTAGAGAATGTCGCCGCTACCACACAACTCTTGTCAACCTGCTAAGGAAACAAAAGGTAAATATTAGCGCACTCCAAAGTCACCAGAATGTGTAATTTTATCTGTATTCTTAAAGAATAATGAAAAAAATTTTAACATCGAGCTGTTACTTACCAAAAAACTAATTATTCACGCAGTCATCCACTCTAAGTAGAAACATTTGGTGGGAAGAATGCTATGTGCACAGCACTAGCGATTTTCTTTTAGAACATGTCGCCGCAACCACACATCTCTTCTCAACCTGCTAAGGAAACAAAAGGTAACATTAGCGCACTCCAAAGTCACCAGAATGTGTAATTTTATCTGTATTCTTAAAGCATAATGAAAAAAATTTGAACATCGAGCTGTTACTTACCAAAAAACTAATTATTCACGCATTCATCCTGTCTACGTAGATACATTCGGTGGGAAGAATGCTATGTGCACAACACTAGCGATTTTCTTCTAGAAAACGTCGCCGCAACCACACTTCTCTTGTCAACCTGCTAAGGAAACAAAAGGTAAACATTAAAGCACTCCAAAGTCACCAGAATGTGAAATTTTATCTGTATCCTTAAAGCATAATGAAAAAAATTTAAACATCGAGCTGTTACTTACCAAAAAACTAATTATACACGCAGTCATCCTCTCTACGTAGATACATTCGGTGGGAAGAATGCTATGTGCACAGCACTAGCGATTTTCTTCCAGAAAATGTCGCCGCAACCACACATCTCTTGTCAACCTGCTAAGGAAACAAAAGGTAAACATTAGCGCACTCCAAAGTCACCAGAATGTGTAATTTTACCTGTATTCTTAAAGCATTATGTAAAACATTTAAACATCGAGCTGTTACTTACCAAAAAACTAATAATTCACGCAGTCATCCTCTCTACGTAGATACATTCGGTGGGAAGAATGCTATGTGCACAGCACTACCGATTTTCTTCTAGAAAATGTCGCCGCAACCACACATCTCTTGTCAACCTGCTAAGGAAACAAAAGGTAACATTAGCGCACTCCAAAGTCACCAGAATGTGTAATTTTATCTGTATTCTTAAAGCATAATGAAAAAAATTTGAACATCGAGCTGTTACTTACCAAAAAACTAATTATTCACGCTGTCATCCTCTCTACGTAGATACATTCGGTGGGAAGAATTCTATGTTAATAGCACTAGCGATTTTCTTCTAGAAAATGTCGCCGCAACCACACATCTCTTGTCAACCTGCTAAGGAAACAAAAGGTAAACATTAGCGCACTCCAAAGTCACCAGAATGTGTAATTTTATCAGTATTCTTAAAGCATATTGAAAAAAATTTAAACATCGAGCTGTTACTTACCAAAAAAATAATTATTCACGCAGTCATCCTCTCTACGTAGATACAATCGGTGGGAAGAATGCCATGTGCACAGCACTAGCGATTTTTTTCTAGAAAATGTCGTTGCAACCACACTTCTCTTGTCAACCTGCTAAGGAAACAAAAGGTAAACAATAGCGCACTCCAAAGTCACCAGAATGTGTAAATTTATCTGTATTCTTAAAGCATAATGAAAAAAATTTAAACATCGAGATGTTACTTACCAAAAAACTATTTATCCATGCAGTCATCCTCCCTACGTAGATACATTCTGTGGGAAGAATGCTATGTGCACCGCACTAGCGATTTTCTTCTAGAAAATTTCGCCGCAACCACACATCTCTTGTCAACCTGCTAAGGAAACAAAAGGTAAACATTAGCGCACTCCAAAGTCACCCGAATGTGTAATTTTATCTGTATTCTTAAAGCATAATGAAATGAATTTAAACATCGAGCTGTTACATACCAAAAAACTAATTATTCACGCAGTCATCCTCTCTACGTAGATACATTCGGTGGGAAGAATGCTATGTGCACAGCACTAGCGATTTTCTCCTACAAAATGTCGCCGCAACCACACATCTCTTGTCAACCTGCTAAGGAAACAAAAGGTAAACATTAGCGCACTCCAAAGTCACCAGAATGTGTAATTTTATCTGTATTCTTAAAGCATATTGAAAAAAATTTAAACAATGAGCTGTTACTTACCAAAAAAATATTTATTCACGCAGTCATCCTCTCTACGTAGATACATTCGGTGGGAAGATTGCCATGTGCACAGCACTAGCGATTTTCTTCTAGAAAATGTCGCCGCAACCACACTACTCTTGTCAACCTGCCAAGGAATCAAAAGGTAAACATTAGCGCACTCCAAAGTCACCAGAAAGTGTAAATTTATCTGTATTCTTAAAGAATAATGAAAAAAATTTAAACATCGAGATGTTACTTACCAAAAAACTAATTATTCATGCAGTCATCCTCTCTACGTAGATACATTCGGTGGGAAGAATGCTACGTGCACAACACTAGTGATTTTCTTCTAGAAAATGTCGCCGCAACCACACATCTCTCGGCAACCTGCTAAGGAAACAAAAGGTAAACATTAGCGCACTCCGAAGTCACCAGAATGTGTAATTTTATCTGTCCTCTTAAAGCATAATAAAAAAAAATTTAAACATCGAGATGTAACTTACCAAAAAACTAATTATTCACGCAGTCATCCTCTCTACGTAGATACATTCGATGGGAAGAATGCTATGTGCACAGCACTAGCGATTTTCTCCTACAAAATGTCGCCGCAACCACACATCTCTTGTCAACCTGCTAAGGAAACAAAAGGTAAACATTAGCGCACTCCAAAGTCACCAGAATGTGTAATTTTATCTGTATTCTTAAAGCATATTGAAAAATATTTAAAGAATGAGCTGTTACTTACCAAAAAAATATTTATTCACGCAGTCATCCTCTCTACGTAGATACATTCGGTGGGAAGATTGCCATGTGCACAGCACTAGCGATTTTCTTCTAGAAAATGTCGCCGCAACCACACTACTCTTGTCAACCTGCCAAGGAATCAAAAGGTAAACATTAGCGCACTCCAAAGTCACCAGAAAGTGTAAATTTATCTGTATTCTTAAAGAATAATGAAAAAATTTAAACATCGAGATGTTACTTACCAAAAAACTAATTATTAATGCAGTCATCCTCTCTACGTAGATACATTCGGTGGGAAGAATGCTACGTGCACAACACTAGCGATTTTCTTCTAGAAAATGTCGCCGCAACCACACATCTCTTGTCAACCTGCTAAGGAAACAAAAGGTAAACATTAGCGCACTCCGAAGTCACCAGAATGTGTAATTTTATCTGTATTCTTAAAGCATATTGAAAAAAAATTTAAACATCGAGCTGTTACTTACCAAAAAACTATTTATTCACGCAGTCATCCTCTCTACGTAGATACATTCGGTGGGAAGAATCCTATGTGCACAGCACTAGCGATTTTCTTCTAGAAAATGTCGCCGCAACCACACATCTCTTGTCAACCTGCTAAGGAAACAAAAGGTAAACATTAGCGCACTCCAAAGTCACCAGAATGTTTAATTTTACAATTATTCTTAAAGCATAATGTAAAAAATTTAAACATCGAGCTGTTACTTACCAAAAAACTAATTATTCACGCAGTCATCCTCTCTACGTAGATACATTCGGTGGGAAGAATGCTATGTTAACAGCACTAGCGATTTTCTTCTAGAAAATGTCGCCGCAACCACACATCTCTTGTCAACCTGCTAAGGAAACAAAAGGTAAACATTAGCGCACTCCAAAATCACCAGAATGTGTAATTTTATCAGGATTCTTAAAGCATATTGAAAAAAATTTAAACATCGAGCTGTTACTTACCAAAAAAATAATTATTCACGCAGTCATCCTCTCTACGTAGATACATTCGGTGGTAAGAATGCCATGTGCACAGCACTAGCCATTTTCTTCTAGAAAATGTCGCTGCAACCACACTTCTGTTGTCAACCTGCAAAGGAAACAAACGGTAAACAATAGCGCACTCCAAAGTCACCAGAATGTGCAAATTTATCTGTACTCTTAAAGCATAATGAAAAAAATTTAAACATCGAGATGTTACTTACCAAAAAACTAATTATTCATGCAGTCATCCTCTCTACGTAGATACATTCTTTGGGAAGAATGCTATGTGCACAGCACTAGCGATTTTCTTCTAGAAAAATTCGCCGCAACCACACATCTCTTGTCAACCTGCAAAGGAAACAAAAGGTAAACATTAGCGCACTCCAAAGTCACCAGAATGTGTAATTTTATCTGCATTCTTAAAGCATAATGAAATGAATTTAAACATCGAGCTGTTACTTACCAAAAAACTAATTATTCACGCAGTCATCCTCTCTACGTAGATACATTCGGTGGGAAGAATGCTATGTGCACAGCACTATCGATTTTCTCTAGAAAATGTCGCCGCAACCACACATCTCTCGGCAACTTGCTAAGGAAACAAAAGGTAAACATTAGCGCACCCTAAAGTCACCAGAATGTGTAATTTTATCTGTCTTCTTAAAGCATAATAAAAAAAAATTTAAACATTGAGCTGTTACTTACCAAAAAACTAATTATTCACGCAGTCATCCTCTCTACGTAGATACATTCGATGGGAAGAATGCTATGTGCACAGCACTAGCGATTTTCTCCTACAAAATGTCTCCGCAACCACACATCTCTTGTCAACCTGCTAAGGAAACAAAAGGTAAACATTAGGGCACTCAAAAGTCACCAGAACGTGTAATTTTATCTGTATTCTTAAAGCATAATGAAAAAAATTTAAACATTGAGCTGTTACTTACCAAAAAACTAATTATTCTCGCAGTCATCCTCTCTACGTAGATACATTCGGTGGGAAGAATGCTATGTGCACAGCACTAGCGATTTCCTTCTAGAAAATGTCGCCGCAACCACACATCTCTTGTCAACCTGCTAAGGAAACAAAAGGTAAACATTTGCGCACTCGAAAGTCACCAGAATGTGTAATTTTATCTGTATTCTTAAAGCATAATGAAAAAAATTTAAACATCGAGCTGTTACTTACCAAAAAACTAATAATTCACGCAGTCATCCTCTCTAGGTAGATACATTCGGTGGGAAGATTTCTATGTGCACAGCACTAGCGATTTTCTTCTAGAAAATGTCGGCGCAACCACACTTCTCTTGTCAACCTGCTAAGGAAACAAAGGGTAAACATTAGCGCACTCCAAAGTCACCAGAATGTGTAATTTTATCTGTATTCTTAAAGCATAATGAAAAAAATGTAAACATCGAGCTGTTACTTACCAAAAAACTAATTATTCACGCAGTCATCCTCTCTACGTAGATACATTTGGTGGGAGGAATGCTATGTGCACAGCACTAGCGATTTTCTTCTAGAAAATGTCGCCGCAACCACACATCTCTTGTCAACCTGCTAAGGAAAGAAAAGGTAAACATTAGCGCATTCCAGAGTCACCAGAATGTGTAATTTTAACTGTATTCTTAAAGCATAATGAAATGAATTTAAACATCGAGCTGTTACTTACCAAAAAACTAATTATTCACGCAGTCATCCACTCTACGTAGATACATTCGGTGGGAAGAATGCTATGTGCACAGCACTAGCGATTTTCTTCTAGAAAATGTCGCCACAACCACACATCTCTCGTCAACCTGCTAAGGAAACAAAAGGTAAACATTAGTGCACTCCAAAGACACCAGAATGTGTAATTTTATCTGTCTTCTTAAAGCATAATGAAAAAAATTTAAACATCGAGCTGTTATTAACCAAAAAACTAATTATTCACGCAGTCAACCTCTCTACGTAGATACATTCGGTTGGAAGAATGCTATGTGCACAGCACTAGCGATTTTCTCCTACAAAATGTCGCCGCAACCACACATCTCTTGTCAACCTGCTAAGGAAACAAAAGGTAAACATTAGCGCACTCCAAAGTCACCAGAACGTGTAATTTTATCTGTATCCTTAAAGCATAATGAAAAAAATTTAAACATCGAGCTGTTACTTACCAAAAAACTAAATATTCACGCAGTCATCCTCTCTACGTAGATACATTCTATGGGAAGAATGCTATGTGCACAGCACTAGCGATTTTCTGCTAGAAAATGTCGCCGCAACCACACATCTCTTGGCAACCTGCTAAGGAAACAAAAGGTAAAAATTAGCGCACTCTAAAGTCACCTGAATGTGTAATTTTATCTGTCTTCTTAAAGCATAATGAAAAAAATTTAAACATCGAGCTGTTACTTACCAAAAAACTGATTATTCACGCAGTCATCCTCTCTACGTAGATACATTCGATGGGAAGAATGCTATGTGCACAGCACTAGCGATTTTCTCCTACAAAATGTCGCCGCAACCACACATCTCTTGACAACCTGCTAAGGAACAAAAGGTAAACATTAGCGCACTCCAAAGTCACCAGAACATGTAATTTTATCTGTATTCTTAAAGCATAATGAAAAAAATTTAAACATCGAGCTGTTACTTACCAAAAAACTAATTATTCACGCAGTCATCCTCTCTACGTAGATACATTCGGTGGGAAGAATGCTATGTGCACAGCACTAGCGATTTCCTTCTAGAAAATGTCGCCGCAACCACACATCTCTTGTCAACCTGCTAAGGAAACAAAAGGTAATCATTAGCGCACTCCAAAGTCACCAGAATGTGTAATTTTGTCTGTATCCTTAAAGCATAATGAAAAAAATTTAAACATCGAGCTGTTACTTACCAAAAAACTAATAATTCACGCTGTCATCCTCTCTATGTAGATACATTCGGATGGAAGAATGCTATGTGCACAGCACTAGCGATTTTCTGCTAGAAAATGTCGCCGCTACCACACATCTCTTGTCAACCTGCTAAGGAAATAGAAGGTATACATTAACGCAATTTAAAGTCACCTGAATGTGTAATTTTATCTGTATTCTTAAAGCATAATGAAAAAAATTTAAACATCGAGCTGTTACTTATTAAAAAACTAATTATTCACGCAGTCATCCTCTCTACGTAGATTCATTCGGTGGGAAGAATGCTATGTGCACAGCACTAGCGATTTTCTTCTAGAAAATGTCGTCGCTTCCACACATCTCTTGTCAACCTGCTAAGGAAATAGAAGGTAAAAATTAACGCACTTTAAAGTCACCGAATGTGTAATTTTATCTGTATTCTTAAAGCATAATGAAAAAAATTTAAACGTCGAACTGTTACTTACCAAAAATCTAATAATTCACGCAGTCATCCTCTCTACGTAGATACATTCGGTGGGAAGAATGCTATGTGGACAGCACTAGCGATTTTCTTCTAGAAAATGTCGCCGCTACCACACATCCCTTGTCAACCTGCTAAGGAAACAAAAGGTAAACATTAGAGCACTCCAAAGTCACCAGAATGTGTAATTTTATCTGTATTCTTAAAGCATAATGAAAAAAATTTAAACATCGAGCTGTTACTTAACAAAAAACTAATAATTCACGCAGTCATCCTCTCTACATAGATACATTTGGTGGGAAGAATGCTATGTGCACAGCACTAGGGATTTTCTTCTAGAAAATGGCGACGCCACCACACATCTCTTGTCAACCTGCTAAGGAAACAAAAGGTATACATTAGCGAACTCCAAAGGCACCAGAATGTGTAATTTTACCTGTATTCTTAAAGCACAATGAAAAAAATTTAAACATCGATCTGTTACTTACCAAAAAACTAATAATTCACGCAGTCATCCTCTCTACGTACATACATTCGGTGGGAAGAATGCTACGTGCACAACACTAGCGATTTTCTTCTAGAAAATGTCGCCGCAACCACACATCTCTTGTCAACCTGCTAAGGAAACAAAAGGTAAACATTAGCGCACTCCAAAGTCACCAGAATGTGTAATTTTATCAGTATTCTTAAAGCATATTGAAAAAAATTTAAACATCGAGCTGTTACTTACCAAAAAAATAATTATTCACGCAGTCATCCTCTCTACGTAGATACATTCGGTGGGAAGAATGCTATGTGCACAGCACTAGCGATTTTCTTCTAGAAAATGTCGCCGCAACCACACTTCTCTTGTCAACCTACTAAGGTAACAAAAGGTAAACATTAGCGCACTCCAAAGTCACCAGAATGTGTAATTTTATCTGTATTCTTAAAGCATAATGAAAAAAATTTAAACATCGAGCAGTTACTTACCAAAAAACTAATTATTCACGCAGTCATCCTCTCTACAAAGATACATTCTGTGGGAAGAATGCTATGTGCACAGCACTAGCGATTTTCTTCTAGAAAATGTCGCCGCAACCACACATCTCTTGTCAACCTGCTAAGGAAGCAAAAGGTAAACATTAGCGCACTCCAAAGTCACCAGAATGTGTAAATTTATCTGTATTCTTAAAGCATAATGAAAAAATTTAAACATCGAGCTGTTACTTACCAAAAAACTAATTATTCACGCAGTCATCCTCTCTACGTAGATACATTTGGTGGGAAGTATGCTATGTGCACAGCACTAGCGATTTTATTCTAGAAAATGTCGCCGCAACCACACATCTCTTGTCAACCTGCTAAGGAAACAAAAGGTAAACATTAGCGCATTCCAAAGTCACCAGAATGTGTAATTTTATCTGTATTCTTAAAACATAATGAAATGAATTTAAACATCGAGCTGTTACTTACCAAAAAACAAATTATTCACGCAGTCATCCTCTCTACGTAGATACATTCGGTGGGAAGAATGCTATGTGCACAGCACTAGCGATTTTCTTCTAGAAAATGTCGCCGCAACCACACATCTCTCGTCAACCTGCTAAGGAAACAAAAGGTAAACATTAGCGCACTCCAAAGTCACCAGAATGTGTAATTTTATCTGTTTTCTTAAAGCATAATGAAAAAAATTTAAACATCGAGCTGTTACTTAGCAAAAAACTAAATATTCACGCAGTCATCCTCTCTACGTAGATACATTCGGTGGGAAGAATGCTATGTGCACAGAACTAGCGATTTTCTCCTACAAAATGTCGCCGCAACCACACATCTCTTGTCAACCTGCTAAGGAAACAAAAGGTAAACATTAGCGCACTCCAAAGTCACCAGAACGTGTAATTTTATCTGTATCCTTAAAGCATAATGAAAAAAATTTAAACATCGAGCTGTTACTTACCAAAAAACTAATTATTCACGCAGTCATCCTCTCTACGTAGATACATTCTGTGGGAAGATTGCTATGTGCACAGCACTAGCGATTTTCTGCTAGAAAATGTCGCCGCAACCACACATCTCTCGGCAACCTGCTAAGGAAACAAAAGGTAAACATTAGCGCACTCTAAAGTCGCCAGAATGTGTAATTTTATCTGTCTTCTTAAAGCATTATGAATAAAATTTAAACATCGAGCTGTTACTTACCAAAAAAATAATTATTCACGCAGTCATCCTCTCTACGTAGATATATTCGATGGGAAGAATGCTATGTGCAGAGCACTAGCGATTTTCTCCTACAAAATGTCGCCGCAACCACACATCTCTTGTCAACCTGCTAAGGAAACAAAAGGTAAACATTAGCGCACTCCAAAGTCACCAGAACATGTAATTTTATCTGTATTCTTAAAGCATAATGAAAAAAACTTAAACATCGAGCTGTTACTTACCAAAAAACTAATTATTCACGCAGTCATCCTCTCTACGTAGATACATTTGCTGGGAAGAATGCTATGTGCACAGCACTAGCGATTTTCTTCTAGAAAAAGTCGCCGCAACCACACATCTCTTGTCAACCTGCTAAGGAAACAAAAGGTAAACATTAGCGCATTCCAAAGTCACCAGAATGTGTAATTTTATCTGTATTCTTAAAGCATAATGAAATGAATTTAAACATCGAGCTGTTACTTACCAAAAAACTAATTATTCACGCAGTCATCCTCTCTACGTAGATACATTCGGTGGGAAGAATGCTATGTGCACAGCACTAGCGATTTTCTTCTAGAAAATGTCGCCGCAACCACACATCTCTCGTCAATCTGCTAAGGAAACAAAAGGTAAACATTAGCGCAATCCAAAGTCACCAGAATGTGTAATTTTATCTGTCTTCTTAAAGCAAAATGGAAAAAATTTAAACATCGAGCTGTTACTTAGCAAAAAACTAATTATTCACGCAGTCGTCCTCTCTACGTAGATACATTCGGTGGGAAGAATGCTATGTGCACAGCACTAGCGATTTTCTCCTACAAAATGTCGCCGCAACCACACATCTCTTGTCAACCTGCTAAGGAAACAAAAGGTAAACATTAGCGCACTCCAAAGTCACCAGAACGTGTAATTTTATCTGTATCCTTAAAGCATAATGAAAAAAATTTTAACATCGAGCTGCTACTTACCAAATAACTAATTATTCACGCAGTCATCCTCTCTACGTAGATACATTCTGTGGGAGGATTGCTATGTGCACAGCACTAGCGATTTTCTGCTAGAAAATGTCGCCGCAACCACACATCTCTCGGCAACCTGCTAAGGAAACAAAAGGTAAACATTAGCGCACTCTAAAGTCACCAGAATGTGTAATTTTATCTGTCTTCTTAAAGCATAATGAATAAAATTTAAACATCGAGCTGTTACTTACCAAAAAAATAATTATTCACGCAGTCATCCTCTCAACGTAGATACATTCGATGGGAAGAATGCTATGTGCACAGCACTAGCGATTTTCTCCTACAAAATGTCGCCGCAACCACACATCTCTTGTCAACCTGCTAAGGAAACAAAAGGTAAACATTAGCGCACTCCAAAGTCACCAGAACATGTAATTTTATCTGTATTCTTAAAGCATAATGAAAAAAACTTAAACATCGAGCTGTTACTTACCAAAAAACTAATTATTCACGCAGTCATCCTCTCTACGTAGATTCATTCGGTGGGAAGAATGCTATGTGCACAGCACTAGCGATTTCCTTCTAGAAAATGTCGCCGCAACCATACATCTCTTGTCAACCTGCTAAGGAAACAAAAGGTAAACATTAGCGCACTCCAAAGTCACCAGAATGTGTAATTTTATCTGTATTCCTAAAGCATAATGAAAAAAATTTAAACATCGAGCTGATACTTACCAAAAAACTAATTATTCACGCAGTCATCCTCTCTACGTAGATACATTCTGTGGGAAGAATGCTATGTGCACAGCACTAGCGATTTTCTTCTAGAAAATGTCGCCTCAACCTCACATTTAATGTCAACCTGCTAAGGAAATAAATGGTAAACATTAACGCACTCCAAAGTCACCAGATTGTGTAATTTTATATGTATTCTTAAAGCATAATGATAAAAATTTTAACACCAAGCAGTTACTTACCAAAAACCTAATAATTCACGCTGTCATCCTCACTACGTAGATACATTCGGATGGAAGAATGCTATGTGCACAGCACTAGCGATTTTCTGCTAGAAAATGTCGCCGCTACCACACATCTCTTGTCAACCTGCTAAGGAAATAGAAGGTAAACATTAACGCACTTTAAAGTCACCTGAATGTGTAATTTTATCTGTATTCTTAAATCATAATGAAAAAAATTTAAACGTCGAACTGTTACTTACCAAAAATCTAATTATTCACGCAGTCATCCTCTCTACGTAGATACATTCGGTGGGAAGAATGCTATGTGCACAGCACTAGCGATTTTCTTCTAGAAAATGTCGCCGCTACCACACATCTCTTGTCAACCTGCTAAGGAAACAAAAGGTAAACATTAGCGCACTTCAAAGTCACCAGAATGTGTAATTTTATCAGTATTCTTAAAGCATAATGAAAAAAATTTAAACATCGAGCTGTAACTTACCAAAAAACTAATTATTCACGCAGTCATCCTCTCTACGTAGATACATTCGGTGGGAAGAATGCTATGTGCACAGCACTAGCGATTTTCTGCTAGAAAATGTCGCCGCTACCACACATCTCTTGTCAACCTGCTAAGGAAATAGAAGGTAAACATTAACGCACTTTAAAGTCACCTGATTGTGTAATTTTATATGTATTCTTAAAGCATAATGAGAAAAATTTAAACGTCGAAATGTTACTTACCAAAAATCTAATTATTCACGCAGTCATCCTCTCTACGTAGATACATTCTGTGGGAAGAATGCTATGTGCACAGCACTAGCGATTTACTTCTAGAAAATGTCGCCGCTACCACAAATCTCTTGTCAACCTGCTAAGGAAACAAAAGGTAAACATTAGCGCACTTCAAAGTCACCAGAATGTGTAATTTTATCAGTATTCTTAAAGCATAATGAAAAAAATTTAAACATCGAGCTGTAACTTACCAAAAAACTAATTATTCACGCAGTCATCCTCTCTACGTAGATACATTCGGTGGGAAGAATGCTATGTGCACAGCACTAGCGATTTTCTGCTAGAAAATGTCGCCGCTACCACACATCTCTTGTCAACCTGCTAAGGAAATAGAAGGTAAACATTAACGCACTTTAAAGTCACCTGAATGTGTAATTTTATCTGTATTCTTAAAGCATAATGAAAAAAATTTAAACGTCGAACTGTTACTTACCAAAAATCTAATTATTCACGCAGTCATCCTCTCTACGTATATACATTCTGTGGGAAGAATGCTATGTGCACAGCACTAGCGATGTACTTCTAGAAAATGTCGCCGCTACCACACATCTCTTGTCAACCTGCTAAGGAAACAAAAGGTAAACATTAGCGCACTCCAAAGTCACCAGAATGTTCAATTTTATCTGTATTCTTAAAGCATAATGAACAAAATTTAAACATCGAGCTGTTACTTAACAAAAAACTAATAATTCACGCAGTCATCCTCTCTACGTAGATACATTTGCTGGTAAGAATGCTATGTGCACAGCACTAGCGATTTTCTTCTAGTAAATGTCGCCGCAACCACACATCTCTTGTCAACCTGCTAAGGAAACAAAAGGTAAACATTAGCGCACTCCAAAGTCACCAGAATGTGTAATTTTATCAGTATTCTTAAAGCATATTGAAAAAAATTTAACCATCGAGATGTTACTTACCAAAAAAAATAATTATTCACGCAGTCATCCTCTCTACGTAGATACATTCCGTGGGAAGAATGCTATGTGCACAGCACTAGCGATTTTCTTTTAGAAAATGTCGTCGGAACCACACTTCTCTTGTCAACTTGCTAAGGAAACAAAAGGTAAACATTAGCGCACTCCAAAGTCACCAGAATGTGTAATTTTATCTGTATTCTTAAAGCATAATGAAAAAAATTTAAAAATCGAGCTGTTACTTACCAAAAAACTAATTATTCACGCAGTCATCCTCTCTATGTAGATACATTCTGTGGGAAGAATGCTATGTGCACAGCACTAGCGATTTTCTTCTAGAAAATGTCGCCGCAACCACACATCTCTTGTCAACCTGCTAAGGAAACAAAAGGTAAACATTAGCGCACTCCAAAGTCACCAGAATGTGTAATTTTATCTGTATTCTTAAAGCATAATGAAAAAATTTAAACATCGAGCTGTTACTTACCAAAAAACTAATTATTCACGCAGTCAACCTCTCTACGTAGATACATTTGGTGGGAAGAATGCTATGTGCACAGCACTAGCGATTTTCTTCTAGAAAATGTCGCCGCAACCACACATCTCTTGTCAACCTGCTAAAGAAGCAAAAGGTAAACATTAGCGCATTCCAAAGTCACCAGAATGTGTAATTTTATCTGTATTCTTAAAGCATAATGAAATGAATTTAAACATCGAGCTGTTACTTAACAAAAAACTATTTATTCACGCAGTCATCCTCTCTACGTAGATACATTCGGTGGGAAGAATGCTATGTGCACAGCACTAGCGATTTTCTTCTAGAAAATGTCGCCGCAACCACACATCTCTTGTCAACCTGCTAAGGAAACAAAAGGTAAACATTAGCGCACTCCAAAGTCACCAGAATGTGTAATTTTATCTGTATTCTTAAAGCATAATGAAAAAAATTTAAACATCGAGCTGTTACTTAACAAAAAACTAATAATTCACGCAGTCATCCTCTCTACGTAGATACATTCGGTGGGAAGAATGCTATGTGCACAGCACTAGCGATTTTCTGCTAGAAAATGTCGCCGCTACCACACATCTCTTGTCAACCTGCTAAGGAAACAAAAGGTAAACATTAGCGCACTCCAAAGTCACCAGAATGTGTAATTTTATCTGTATTCTTAAAGCATAATGAAAAAAATTTAAACATCGAGCTGTTACTTAACAAAAAACTAATAATTCACGCAGTCATCCTCTCTACGTAGATACATTTGGTGGGAAGAATGCTATGTGCACAGCACTAGCGATTTTCTTCTAGAAAATGGCGCCGCAACCACACATCTCTTGTCAACCTGCTAAGGAAACAAAAGGTATACATTAGCGCACTCCAAAGGCACCAGAATGTGTAATTTTACCTGTATTCTTAAAGCACAATGAAAAAAATTTAAACATCGATCTGTTACTTACCAAAAAACTAATAATTCACGCAGTCATCCTCTCTACGTACATACATTCGGTGGGAAGAATGCTACGTGCACAACACTAGCGATTTTCTTCTAGAAAATGTCGCCGCAACCACACATCTCTTGTCAACCTGCTAAGGAAACAAAAGGTAAACATTAGCGCACTCCAAAGTCACCAGAATGTGTAATTTTATCAGTATTCTTAAAGCATATTGAAAAAAATTTAAACATCGAGCTGTTACTTACCAAAAAAATAATTATTCACGCAGTCATCCTCTTTACGTAGATACATTCGGTGGGAAGAATGCTATGTGCACAGCACTAGCGATTTTCTTCTAGAAAATGTCGCCGCAACCACACTTCTCTTGTCAACCTACTAAGGAAACAAAAGGTAACCATTAGCGCACTCCAAAGTCACCAGAATGTGTAATTTTATCTGTATTCTTAAAGCATAATGAAAAAAATTTAAACATCGAGCTGTTACTTACCAAAAAACTAATTATTCACGCAGTCATCCTCTCTACAAAGATACATTCTGTGGGAAGAATGCTATGTGCACAGCACTAGCGATTTTCTTCTAGAAAATGTCGCCGCAACCACACATCTCTTGTCAACCTGCTAAGGAAACAAAAGGTAAACATTAGCACACTCCAAAGTCACCAGAATGTGTAATTTTATCTGTATTCTTAAAGCATAATGAAAAAATTTAAACATCGAGCTGTTACTTACCAAAAAACTAATTATTCACGCAGTCATCCTCTCTACGTAGATACATTTGGTGGGAAGTATGCTATGTGCACAGCACTAGCGATTTTCTTCTAGAAAATGTCGCCGCAACCACACATCTCTTGTCAACCTGCTAAGGAAACAAAAGGTAAACATTAGCGCATTCCAAAGTCACCAGAATGTGTAATTTTATCTGTATTCTTAAAACATAATGAAATGAATTTAAACATCGAGCTGTTACTTACCAAAAAACTAATTATTCACGCAGTCATCCTCTCTACGTAGATACATTCGGTGGGAAGAATGCTATGTGCACAGCACTAGCGATTTTCTTCTAGAAAATGTCGCCGCAACCACACATCTCTCGTCAATCTGCTAAGGAAACAAAAGGTAAACATTAGCGCACTCCAAAGTCACCAGAATGTGTAATTTTATCTGTCTTCTTAAAGCATAATGAAAAAAATTTAATCATCGAGCTGTTACTTAGCAAAAAACTAATTATTCACGCAGTCATCCTCTCTACGTAGATACATTCGGTGGGAAGAATGCTATGTGCACAGCACTAGCGATTTTCTCCTACAAAATGTCGCCGCAACCACACATCTCTTGTCAACCTGCTAAGGAAATAGAAGGTAAACATTAACGCACTTTAAAGTCACCTGAATGTGTAATTTTATCTGTATTCTTAAAGCATAATGAAAAAAATTTAAACGTCGAACTGTTACTTACCAAAAATCTATTTATTCACGCAGTCATCCTCTCTACGTACATACATTCTGTGGGTAGAATGCTATGTGCACAGCACTAGCGATTTTCTTCTAGAAAATGTCGCCGCTACCACACATCTCTTGTCAACCTGCTAAGGAAACAAAAGGTAAACATTAGCGCACTCCAAAGTTACCAGAATGTGTAATTTTATCTGTATTCTTAAAGCATAATGAAAAAAATTTAAACATCGAGCTGTTCTTTAACAAAAAACTAATAATTCACGCAGTCATCCTCTCTACGTAGATACATTTGGTGGGAAGAATGCTATGTGCACAGCACTAGCGATTTTCTTCTAGAAAATGTCGCCGCAACCACACATCTCTTGTCAACCTGCTAAGGAAACAAAAGGTATACATTAGCGCACTCCAAAGTCACCAGAATGTGTAATTTTATCTGTATTCTTAAAGCATAATGAAAAAAATTTAAAAATCGAGCTGTTACTTACCAAAAAACTAATTATTCACGCAGTCATCCTCTCTATGTAGATACATTCTGTGGGAAGAATGCTATGTGCACAGCACTAGCGATTTTCTTCTAGAAAATGTCGCCGCAACCACACATCTCTTGTCAACCTGCTAAGGAAACAAAAGGTAAACATTAGCGCACTCCAAAGTCACCAGAATGTGTAATTTTATCTGTATTCTTAAAGCATAATGAAAAAATTTAAACATCGAGCTGTTACTTACCAAAAAACTAATTATTCACGCAGTCAACCTCTCTACGTAGATACATTTGGTGGGAAGAATGCTATGTGCACAGCACTAGCGATTTTCTTCTAGAAAATGTCGCCGCAACCACACATCTCTTGTCAACCTGCTAAAGAAGCAAAAGGTAAACATTAGCGCATTCCAAAGTCACCAGAATGTGTAATTTTATCTGTATTCTTAAAGCATAATGAAATGAATTTAAACATCGAGCTGTTACTTAACAAAAAACTATTTATTCACGCAGTCATCCTCTCTACGTAGATACATTCGGTGGGAAGAATGCTATGTGCACAGCACTAGCGATTTTCTTCTAGAAAATGTCGCCGCAACCACACATCTCTTGTCAACCTGCTAAGGAAACAAAAGGTAAACATTAGCGCACTCCAAAGTCACCAGAATGTGTAATTTTATCTGTATTCTTAAAGCATAATGAAAAAAATTTAAACATCGAGCTGTTACTTAACAAAAAACTAATAATTCACGCAGTCATCCTCTCTACGTAGATACATTCGGTGGGAAGAATGCTATGTGCACAGCACTAGCGATTTTCTGCTAGAAAATGTCGCCGCTACCACACATCTCTTGTCAACCTGCTAAGGAAACAAAAGGTAAACATTAGCGCACTCCAAAGTCACCAGAATGTGTAATTTTATCTGTATTCTTAAAGCATAATGAAAAAAATTTAAACATTGAGCTGTTACTTAACAAAAAACTAATAATTCACGCAGTCATCCTCTCTACGTAGATACATTTGGTGGGAAGAATGCTATGTGCACAGCACTAGCGATTTTCTTCTAGAAAATGGCGCCGCAACCACACATCTCTTGTCAACCTGCTAAGGAAACAAAAGGTATACATTAGCGCACTCCAAAGGCACCAGAATGTGTAATTTTACCTGTATTCTTAAAGCACAATGAAAAAAATTTAAACATCGATCTGTTACTTACCAAAAAACTAATAATTCATGCAGTCATCCTCTCTACGTACATACATTCGGTGGGAAGAATGCTACGTGCACAACACTAGCGATTTTCTTCTAGAAAATGTCGCCGCAACCACACATCTCTTGTCAACCTGCTAAGGAAACAAAAGGTAAACATTAGCGCACTCCAAAGTCACCAGAATGTGTAATTTTATCAGTATTCTTAAAGCATATTGAAAAAAATTTAAACATCGAGCTGTTACTTACCAAAAAAATAATTATTCACGCAGTC
Source organism: Schistocerca cancellata (assembly GCF_023864275.1). Classification (NCBI taxonomy): domain Eukaryota; kingdom Metazoa; phylum Arthropoda; class Insecta; order Orthoptera; family Acrididae; genus Schistocerca; species Schistocerca cancellata. The sequence goes on along the minus strand of NC_064627.1, from coordinate 16,389,621 downwards.
ATCCTCTTTACGTAGATACATTCGGTGGGAAGAATGCTATGTGCACAGCACTAGCGATTTTCTTCTAGAAAACGTCGCCGCAACCACACTTCTCTTGTCAACCTACTAAGGAAACAAAAGGTAACCATTAGCGCACTCCAAAGTCACCAGAATGTGTAATTTTATCTGTATTCTTAAAGCATAATGAAAAAAATTTAAACATCGAGCTGTTACTTACCAAAAAACTAATTATTCACGCAGTCATCCTCTCTACAAAGATACATTCTGTGGGAAGAATGCTATGTGCACAGCACTAGCGATTTTCTTCTAGAAAATGTCGCCGCAACCACACATCTCTTGTCAACCTGCTAAGGAAACAAAAGGTAAACATTAGCACACTCCAAAGTCACCAGAATGTGTAATTTTATCTGTATTCTTAAAGCATAATGAAAAAATTTAAACATCGAGCTGTTACTTACCAAAAAACTAATTATTCACGCAGTCATCCTCTCTACGTAGATACATTTGGTGGGAAGTATGCTATGTGCACAGCACTAGCGATTTTCTTCTAGAAAATGTCGCCGCAACCACACATCTCTTGTCAACCTGCTAAGGAAACAAAAGGTAAACATTAGCGCATTCCAAAGTCACCAGAATGTGTAATTTTATCTGTATTCTTAAAACATAATGAAATGAATTTAAACATCGAGCTGTTACTTACCAAAAAACTAATTATTCACGCAGTCATCCTCTCTACGTAGATACATTCGGTGGGAAGAATGCTATGTGCACAGCACTAGCGATTTTCTTCTAGAAAATGTCGCCGCAACCACACATCTCTCGTCAATCTGCTAAGGAAACAAAAGGTAAACATTAGCGCACTCCAAAGTCACCAGAATGTGTAATTTTATCTGTCTTCTTAAAGCATAATGAAAAAAATTTAATCATCGAGCTGTTACTTAGCAAAAAACTAATTATTCACGCAGTCATCCTCTCTACGTAGATACATTCGGTGGGAAGAATGCTATGTGCACAGCACTAGCGATTTTCTCCTACAAAATGTCGCCGCAACCACACATCTCTTGTCAACCTGCTAAGGAAATAGAAGGTAAACATTAACGCACTTTAAAGTCACCTGAATGTGTAATTTTATCTGTATTCTTAAAGCATAATGAAAAAAATTTAAACGTCGAACTGTTACTTACCAAAAATCTATTTATTCACGCAGTCATCCTCTCTACGTACATACATTCTGTGGGTAGAATGCTATGTGCACAGCACTAGCGATTTTCTTCTAGAAAATGTCGCCGCTACCACACATCTCTTGTCAACCTGCTAAGGAAACAAAAGGTAAACATTAGCGCACTCCAAAGTTACCAGAATGTGTAATTTTATCTGTATTCTTAAAGCATAATGAAAAAAATTTAAACATCGAGCTGTTCTTTAACAAAAAACTAATAATTCACGCAGTCATCCTCTCTACGTAGATACATTTGGTGGGAAGAATGCTATGTGCACAGCACTAGCGATTTTCTTCTAGAAAATGTCGCCGCAACCACACATCTCTTGTCAACCTGCTAAGGAAACAAAAGGTATACATTAGCGCACTCCAAAGTCACCAGAATGTGTAATTTTTCCTGTATTCTTAAAGCACAATGAAAAAAATTTAAACATCGAGCTGTTACTTACCAAAAAACTAATTATTCACGCAGTCATCCTCTCTACAAAGATACATTCTGTGGGAAGAATGCTATGTGCACAGCACTAGCGATTTTCTTCTAGAAAATGTCGCCGCAACCACACATCTCTTGTCAACCTGCTAAGGAAACAAAAGGTAAACATTAGCGCACTCCAAAGTCACCAGAATGTGTAATTTTATCTGTATTCTTAAAGCATAATGAAAAAATTTAAACATCGAGCTGTTACTTACCAAAAAACTAATTATTCACGCTGTCATCCTCTCTACGTAGATACATTTGGTGGGAAGAATGCTATGTGCACAGCACTAGCGATTTTCTTCTAGAAAATGTCGCCGCAACCACACATCTCTTGTCAACCTGCTAAGGAAACAAAAGGTAAACATTAGCGCACTCCAAAGTCACCAGAATGTGTAATTTTATCTGTATTCTTAAAGCATAATGAAAAAATTTAAACATCGAGCTCTTACTTACCAAAAAACTAATTATTCACGCAGTCATCCTCTCTACGTATATACATTTGGTGGGAAGTATGCTATGTGCACAGCACTAGCGATTTTCTTCTAGAAAATGTCGCCGCAACCACACATCTCTTGTCAACCTGCTAAGGAAACAAAAGGTAAACATTAGCGCATTCCAAAGTCACCAGAATGTGTAATTTTATCTGTATTCTTAAAGCATAATGAAATGAATTTAAACATCGAGCTGTTACTTACCAAAAAACTAATAATTCCCGCAGTCATCCTCTCTACGTAGATACATACGGTGTGAAGAATGCTATGTGCACAGCACTAGCGATTTTCTTCTAGAAAATGTCGCCGCAACCACACATCTCTTGTCAACCTGCTAAGGAAACAAAAGGTATACATTAGCGCACTCCAAAGTCACCAGAATGTGTAATATTATCTGTATTCTTAAAGCATAATGAAAAAACTGAAACATCGAGCTGTTACTGACCAAAAAACTAATTATTCACGCAGCATCCTCTCTACGTAGATACATTCGGTGGGAAGAATGCTATGTGCACAGCACTAGCGATTTTCTTCTAGAAAATGTCGCAGCAACCACACATCCCTTGTCAACCTGCTAAGGAAACAAAAGGTAAACATTAGCGCACTCCAAAGTCACCAGAATGTGTAATATTATCTGTATTCTTAAAGCATCATGAAAAAAATTTAAACATCGAGCTGTAACTTATCAAAAAACTAATAATTCACGCAGTCATCCTCTCTAGGTAGATACATTCGGTGGGAAGAATGCTATGTGCACAGCACTAGCGATTTTCTTCTAGAAAATGTCGCCGCTACCACACATCTCTTGTCAACCTGCTAAGGAAATGAAAGGTAAACATTAACGCCCTCCTAAGTCACCAGAATGTGTAATTTTATCTGTATTCTTAAAGCATAATGAAAAAAATTTAATCATCGAGGTATTACTTACCAAAAAACTAATAATTCATGCAGTCATCCTCTCTACGTAGATACATTCGGTGGGAAGAATGTTATGTGAACAGCACTAGCGATTTTCTTCTAGAAAATGTCGCCGCAACCACACATATCTTGTCAACCTGCTAAGGAAACAAAAGGTAAACATTAGCGCACTCCAAAGTCACCAGAATGTGTAATTTTATCTGTATTCTTAAAGCATAATGAAAAAAATTTAAACATCGAGCTGTTACTTACCAAAAAACTAATAATTCACGCAGTCATCCTCTCTACATAGGTACATTCGGTGGGAAGAATGCTATGTGCACAGCACTAGCGATTTTCCTCTAGAAAATGTCGCCGCAACCACACATCTCTTGTCAACCTGCTAAGGATACAAAAGGTAAACATTAGCGCACTCCAAAGTCACCAGAATAAGTAATTTTATCTGTATTCTTAAGGCATAATGAAAAAAATTTAAACATCGAGCTGTTACTTACCAAAAAACTAATAATTCACGCAGTCATCCTCTCTACGTAGATACATTCGGTGGGAAGAATGCTATGTGCACAGCACTAGCGATTTTCTTCTAGAAAATGTCGCCGCTACCACACATCTCTTGTCAACCTGCTAAGGAAATAAAAAGTAAACATTAACGCACTTTAAAGTCACCTGAATGTGTAATTTTATCTGTATTCTTAAAGCATAATGAAAAAAATTTAAACATCGAGCTGTTACTTACCAAAAAACTAATAATTCACGCAGTCTTCCTCTCTACGTAGATACATTCGGTGGGAGGAATGCTATGTGCACAGCACTAGCGATTTTCTTCTAGAAAATGTCGCCGCAACCACACATCCCTTGTCAACCTGCTAAGGAAACAAAAGGTAAACATTAGCGCACTCCAAAGTCACCAGAATGTGTAATATTATCTGTATTCTTAAAGCATAATGAAAAAATTTAAACATCGAGCTGTTACTTACCAAAAAACTAATAATTCACGCAGTCATCCTCTCTACGTAGATACATTCGGTGGGAAGAATGCTATGTGCACAGCACTAGCGATTTTCTTCTAGAAAATGTCGCCGCTACCACACATCTCTTGTCAACCTGCAAAGGAAATAAAAGGTAAACATTAACGGACTTTAAAGCCACATGAATGTGTTATTTTATCTGTATTCTTAAAGCATAATGAAAACATTTAAACATAGAGCTGTTACTCGCCAAAAAACTAATAATTCACGCAGTCATCCTCTCTACGTAGATACATTCGGTGGGAAGAAAGCTATGTGCACAGCACTAGCGATTTTCTTCTAGAAAATGTCGCCGCTACAACACATCTCTTGACAACCTGCTAAGGAAATAAAAGGTAAAGATTAACGCACTCCTAAGTCACCAGATTGTGTAATTTTATCTGTATTCTTAAAGCATAATGAAAAAAATTTAAACATCGAGCTGTTACTTACCAAAAAACTAATAATTCACGCAGTCATCCTCTCTACGTAGATACATTCGGTGGGAAGAATGCTATGTGCACAGCACTAGCGATTTTCTTCTAGAAAATGTCGCCGCTACCACACATCTCTTGTCAACCTGCTAAGGAAATAAAAAGTAAACATTAACGCACTTTAAAGTCACCTGAATGTGTAATTTTATCTGTATTCTTAAAGCATAATGAAAAAAATTTAAACATCGAGCTGTTACTTACCAAAAAACTAATAATTCACGCAGTCTTCCTCTCTACGTAGATACATTCGGTGGGAGGAATGCTATGTGCACAGCACTAGCGATTTTCTTCTAGAAAATGTCGCCGCAACCACACATCCCTTGTCAACCTGCTAAGGAAACAAAAGGTAAACATTAGCGCACTCCAAAGTCACCAGAATGTGTAATATTATCTGTATTCTTAAACCATAATGAAAAAATTTAAACATCGAGCTGTTACTTACCAAAAAACTAATAATTCACGCAGTCATCCTCTCTACGTAGATACATTCGGTGGGAAGAATGCTATGTGCACAGCACTAGCGATTTTCTTCTAGAAAATGTCGCCGCAACCACACATCTCTTGTCAACCTGCTAAGGAAACAAAAGGTATACATTAGCGCACTCCAAAGTCACCAGAATGTGTAATTTTTCCTGTATTCTTAAAGCACAATGAAAAAAATTTAAACATCGAGCTGTTACTTACCAAAAAACTAATTATTCACGCAGTCATCCTCTCTACAAAGATACATTCTGTGGGAAGAATGCTATGTGCACAGCACTAGCGATTTTCTTCTAGAAAATGTCGCCGCAACCACACATCTCTTGTCAACCTGCTAAGGAAACAAAAGGTAAACATTAGCGCACTCCAAAGTCACCAGAATGTGTAATTTTATCTGTATTCTTAAAGCATAATGAAAAAATTTAAACATCGAGCTCTTACTTACCAAAAAACTAATTATTCTCGCAGTCATCCTCTCTACGTATATACATTTGGTGGGAAGTATGCTATGTGCACAGCACTAGCGATTTTCTTCTAGAAAATGTCGCCGCAACCACACATCTCTTGTCAACCTGCTAAGGAAACAAAAGGTAAACATTAGCGCATTCCAAAGTCACCAGAATGTGTAATTTTATCTGTATTCTTAAAGCATAATGAAATGAATTTAAACATCGAGCTGTTACTTACCAAAAAACTAATAATTCCCGCAGTCATCCTCTCTACGTAGATACATACGGTGTGAAGAATGCTATGTGCACAGCACTAGCGATTTTCTTCTAGAAAATGTCGCCGCAACCACACATCTCTTGTCAACCTGCTAAGGAAACAAAAGGTATACATTAGCGCACTCCAAAGTCACCAGAATGTGTAATATTATCTGTATTCTTAAAGCATAATGAAAAAACTGAAACATCGAGCTGTTACTGACCAAAAAACTAATTATTCACGCAGCATCCTCTCTACGTAGATACATTCGGTGGGAAGAATGCTATGTGCACAGCACTAGCGATTTTCTTCTAGAAAATGTCGCAGCAACCACACATCCCTTGTCAACCTGCTAAGGAAACAAAAGGTAAACATTAGCGCACTCCAAAGACACCAGAATGTGTAATATTATCTGTATTCTTAAAGCATCATGAAAAAAATTTAAACATCGAGCTGTAACTTATCAAAAAACTAATAATTCACGCAGTCATCATCTCTAGGTAGATACATTCGGTGGGAAGAATGCTATGTGCACAGCACTAGCGATTTTCTTCTAGAAAATGTCGCCGCTACCACACATCTCTTGTCAACCTGCTAAGGAAATGAAAGGTAAACATTAACGCACTCCTAAGTCACCAGAATGTGTAATTTTATCTGTATTCTTAAAGCATAATGAAAAAAATTTAATCATCGAGGTATTACTTACCAAAAAACTAATAATTCATGCAGTCATCCTCTTTACGTAGATACATTCGGTGGGAAGAATGCTATGTGAACAGCACTAGCGATTTTCTTCTAGAAAATGTCGCCGCAACCACACATATCTTGTCAACCTGCTAAGGAAACAAAAGGTAAACATTAGCGCACTCCAAAGTCACCAGAATGTGTAATTTTATCTGTATTCTTAAAGCATAATGAAAAAAATTTAAACATCGAGCTGTTACTTACCAAAAAACTAATAATTCACGCAGTCATCCTCTCTACATAGGTACATTCGGTGGGAAGAATGCTATGTGCACAGCACTAGCGATTTTCCTCTAGAAAATGTCGCCGCAACCACACATCTCTTGTCAACCTGCTAAGGATACAAAAGGTAAACATTAGCGCACTCCAAAGTCACCAGAATAAGTAATTTTATCTGTATTCTTAAGGCATAATGAGAAAAATTTAAACATCGAGCTGTTACTTACCAAAAAACTAATAATTCACGCAGTCATCCTCTCTACGTAGATACATTCGGTGGGAAGAATGCTATGTGCACAGCACTAGCGATTTTCTTCTAGAAAATGTCGCCGCTACCACACATCTCTTGTCAACCTGCAAAGGAAATAAAAGGTAAACATTAACGGACTTTAAAGTCACCTGAATGTGTTATTTTATCTGTATTCTTAAAGCATAATGAAAAAATTTAAACATAGAGCTGTTACTCGCCAAAAAACTAATAATTCACGCAGTCATCCTCTCTACGTAGATACATTCGGTGGGAAGAAAGCTATGTGCACAGCACTAGCGATTTTCTTCTAGAAAATGTCGCCGCTACAACACATCTCTTGACAACCTGCTAAGGAAATAAAAGGTAAAGATTAACGCACTCCTAAGTCACCAGATTGTGTAATTTTATCTGTATTCTTAAAGCATAATGAAAAAAATTTAAACATCGAGCTGTTACTTACCAAAAAACTAATAATTCACGCAGTCATCCTCTCTACGTAGATACATTCGGTGGGAAGAATGCTATGTGCACAGCACTAGCGATTTTCTTCTAGAAAATGTCGCCGCTACCACACATCTCTTGTCAACCTGCTAAGGAAATAAAAAGTAAACATTAACGCACTTTAAAGTCACCTGAATGTGTAATTTTATCTGTATTCTTAAAGCATAATGAAAAAAATTTAAACATCGAGCTGTTACTTACCAAAAAACTAATAATTCACGCAGTCTTCCTCTCTACGTAGATACATTCGGTGGGAGCAATGCTATGTGCACAGCACTAGCGATTTTCTTCTAGAAAATGTCGCCGCAACCACACATCCCTTGTCAACCTGCTAAGGAAACAAAAGGTAAACATTAGCGCACTCCAAAGTCACCAGAATGTGTAATATTATCTGTATACTTAAAGCATAATGAAAAAATTTAAACATCGAGCTGTTACTTACCAAAAAACTAATAATTCACGCAGTCATCCTCTCTACGTAGATACATTCGGTGGGAAGAATGCTATGTGCACAGCACTAGCGATTTTCTTCTAGAAAATGTCGCCGCAACCACACATCTCTTGACAACCTGCTAAGGAAACAAAAGGTAAACATTAGCGCACTCCAAAGTCACCAGAATGTGTAATTTTATCTGTATTCTTAAAGCATAATGAAAAAAATTAAACATCGAGCTGTTACTTACCAAAAAACTAATTATTCACGCAGTCATCCTCTCTACGTAGATACATTCGGTGGGAATAATGCTTTGTGCACAGCACTAGCGATTTTCTTCTAGAAAATGTCGCCGCAACCACACATCCCTTGTCAACCTGCTAAGGAAACAAAAGGTAAACATTAGCGCACTCCAAAGTCACCAGAATGTGTAATATTATCTGTATTCTTAAAGCACAATTAAAAAAATTTAAACATCGAGCTGTTACTTACCAAAAAACTAATAATTCACGCAGTCACCCTCTCTACGTAGATACATTCGGTGGGAAGAAAGCTATGTGCACAGCACTAGCGATTTTCTTCTAGAAAATGTCGCCGCTACAACACATCTCTTGACAACCTGCTAAGGAAGTAAAAGGTAAAGATTAACGCACTCCTAAGTCACCAGAATGTGTAATTTTATCTGTATTCTTAAAGCATAATGAAAAAAATATAAACATCGAGCTGTTACTTACCAAAAAACTAATAATTCACGCAGTCATCCTCTCTACGTAGATACATTCGTTGGGAATAATGCTATGTGCACAGCACTAGCGATTTTCTTCTAGAAAATGTCGCCGCAACCACACATCCCTTGTCAACCTGCTAAGGAAACAAAAGGTAAACATTAGCGCACTCCAAAGTCACCAGAATGTGTAATATTATCTGTATTCTTAAAGCATAATGAAAAAAATTTAAACATCGAGCTGTTTCTTACATAAAACTAATAATTCACGCAGTCATCCTCTCTACGTAGATACATTCGGTGGGAAGAATGCTATGTGCACAGCACTAGCGATTTTCTTCTAAAAAATGTCGCCGCAACCACACATCCCTTGTCAACCTCCTGAGGAAACAAATGGTAAACATTAGCGCACTCCAAAATCACCAGAGTGTGTAATTTTATATGTATTCTTAAAGCATAATGAAAAAAATATAATCATCGAGCTGTTACTTCCCTAAAAACTAATTATTCACGCAGTCATCCTCTCTACGTAGATACATTCGGTGGGAAGAATGCTATGTGCAAAGCACTAGCGATTTTCTTCTAGAAAATGTCGCCGCTACCACACATCTCTTGACAACCTACTAAGGAAATAAAAGGTAAGTATTAACGCACTCCTAAGTCACCAGAATAAGTAATTTTATCTGTATTCTTAAAGCATAATGAATAAAATTCAAACATCGAGCTGTTACTTACCAAAAAACTAATTATTCACGCAGTCATCCTCTCTACGTAGATACATTCGGTGGGAAGAATGCTATGTGCACAGCACTAGCGATTTTCTTCTAGAAAATGTCGCCGCAACCACACATCTCTTGTCTACCCGCTAAGGAAACAAAAGGTAAACATTAGCGCACTCCAAAGTCAACAGAATGTGTAATTTTATCTGTATTCTTAAAGCATAATGAAAAAAATTTAAACATCGAGCTGTTACTTACCAAAAAACTAATAACTCACGCAGTCATCCTCTCTACGTAGATACATTCGGTGGGAAGAATGCTATGTGCACAGCACTAGCGATTTTCTTCTAGAAAATGTCGCCGCTACCACACATCCCTTGTCAACCTGCTAAGGAAACAAAAGGTAAACATTAGCGCACTCCAAAGTCACCAGAATGTGTAATATTATCTGTATTCTTAAAGCATAATGAAAAAAATTTAAACATCGAGCTGTTACTTACCAAAAAAATAATTATTCACGCAGTCATCCTCTCTACGTAGATACATTCGGTGGGAAGAATGCTATGTGCACAGCACTAGCGATTTTCTTCTAGAAAATGTCGCCGCAACCACACATCTCTTGTCAACCTGCTAAGGAGACAAAAGGTAAACATTAGCGCACTCCAAAGTCACCAGAATGTGTAATTTTGTCTGTATTCTTAAAGCATAATGAAAAAAATTTTAACAGCAAGCAGTTACTTCCCAAAAACCTAATAATTCACGCAGTCATCCGCTGTACGTAGATACATTCGGTGGGAAGAATGCTATGTGCACAGCACTAGCGATTTTCTTCTAGAAAATGTGCCGTTACCACACATCTCATGTCAACCTGCTAAGGAAACAAAAGGTAAACATTAGCGCACTCCAAAGCCACCAGAATGTGTAATTTTATCTGTTTTCTTAAAGCATAATGAAAAAAATTTAAACAACGAGCTGTTACTTACCAAAAAACTAACTATTCACGCAGTCATCCTTTCTACGTAGATACATTCGGTGGGAAGAATGCTATGTGCACAGCACTAGCGATTTTCTTCTAGAAAATGTCGCCGCTACCACACATCTCTTGTCAACCTGCTAAGGAAACAAAAGGTAAATATAACCGTACTCCTAAGTAACCAGAATGTGTAATTTTATCTGTATTCTTAAAGCATAATGAAAAATTAATGAAAAATATTTAAACATCGAGCTGTAACTAACCAAAAAAATTATAATTCACGCATTCATCCTCTCTACGTAGATACATTCGGTGGGAAGAATGCTATGTGCACAGCACTAGCGATTTTCTTCTAGAAAATGTCGCCGCTACCACACATCTCTTGTCAACCTGCTAAGGAAATAAAAGGTAAACATTAACGCACTCCAAAAGTCACCAGAATGTGTAATTTTGTCTGTGTTCTTAAAGCATAATGAAAAAAATTTAAACATCGAGCTGTTACTTACCAAAAAACTAATTATTCACGCAGTCATCCTCTCTACGTAGATACATTCAGTGGGAAGAATGCTATGTGCACAGCACTAGCGATTTTCTTCTAGAAAATGTCGCCGCACCCACACATCTCTTGTCAAACTGCTAAGGAAACAAAAGGTAAACATTAGTGCACTCCAAAGTCACCAGAATGTGTATTTTATTTGTATTCTTAAAGCATAATGAAAAAAATTTAAACATCGAGCTGTTACTTCCCAAAAACCGAATTACTCACGCAGTCATCCTCTCTACGTAGATACATTCGGTGGGAAGAATGCTATGTGCACAGCACTAGCGATTTTCTTCTAGAAAATGTCGACGCAACCACACATCTCTTGTCAACCTGCTAAGGAAACAAAGGGTAAACATTAGCGCACTCCAAAGCCACCAGAATGTGTAATTTTATCTGTATTCTTAAAGCATAATGAAAAAAATTTAAACATCGAGCTGTTACTTACCAAAAAACTGATTATTCACGCAGTCATCCTCTCTACGTAGATACATTTTGTGGGAAGAATGCTATGTGCACAGCACTAGCGATTTTATTCTAGAAAATGTCGCCGCAACCACACATCTCTTGTCAACCTGCTAAGGAAACAAAAGGTAAACATTAGCGCACTCCAAAGTCACCAGAATGTGTAATTTTATCTGTATACTTAAAGCATTATGAAAAATTAATGAAAAATATTTAAACATCGAGCTGTAACTTACCAAAAAACTAATAATTCACGCATTCATCCTCTCTACGTAGATACATTCGGTGGGAAGAATGCTATGTGCACAGCACTAGCGATTTTCTTCTAGGAAATGTCGCCGCTACCACACATCTCTTGACAACCTGCTAAGGAAATAAAAGGTAAACATTAACGCACTCCAAAAGTCACAAGAATGTGTAATTTTATCTGTGTTCTTATAGCATAATGAAAAAAATTTAAACATCGAGCTGTTACTTACCAAAAAACTAATAATTCACGCAGTCATCGTCTCTACGTAGATACAATCGGTGGGAAGAATGCTATGGGCACAGCACTAGCGATTTTCTTCTAGAAAATGTCGCCGCTACCGCACATCTCTTGACAACCTGCTAAGGAAATAAAAGGTAAAGATTAACGCACTCCTAAGTCACCAGAATGTGTAATTTTATATGTATCCTTAAAGCATAATGAAAAAAATTAAACATCGAGCTGTTACTTACCAAAAAACTAATTATTCACGCAGTCATCCTCTCTACGTAGATACATTCGGTGGGAAGAATGCTATGTGCACAGCACTAGCGATTTTCTTCTAGAAAATTTCGCCGCAACCGCACATCCCTTGTCAACCTGCTAAGGAAACAAAAGGTAAACATTAGCGCACTCCAAAGTCACCGGAATGTGTAATTTTATCTGTATTCTTAAAGCATAATGAAAAAAATTTAAACATCGAGCTATTACTTACCAAAAAACTAATTATTCACGCAGTCATCCTCTCTACGTAGATACATTTGGTGGGAAGAATGCTATGTGCACAGCACTAGCGATATTCTTCTAGAAAATGTCGCCGCAACCACACATCTCTTGTCAACCTGCTAAGGAAACAAAAGGTAAACACATTAGCGCACTCCAAAGTCACCAGAATGTGTAATTTTATCTGTATTCTTAAGGCATATGAAAAATATTTAAACATCGAGCTGTTACTTACCAAAAAACTAATAATTCACGCAGTCATCCTCTCTACGTATATACATTCGGTGGGAAGAATGCTATGTGCACAGCACTAGCGATTTTCTTCTAGAAAATTTCGCCGCTACCACACACCTCTTGCAACCAGCTAAGGAAATAAAAGGTAAACATTAACGCTCTCCTAAGTCACCAGAATGTGTAATTTTATCTGGATTCTTAAAGCATAATGAAAAAAATTTAAACATCGAGCTGTTACTTACCAAAAAACTAATAATTCACGCAGTCATCCTCTCTACGTAGATACATTCGGTGGGAAGAATGCTATGTGCACAGCACTAGCGATTTTCTTCTAGAAAATGTCGCCGCTACCACACATCCCTTGTCAACCTGCTAAGGAAACAAAAGGTAGACATTAGCGCACTCCAAAGTCACCAGAATGTGTAATATTGTTTGTGTTCTTAAAGCATAATGAAAAAAATTTAAACATCGGGCTGTTACTTACCAAAAAATAATTATTCACGCAGTCATCCTCTCTACGTAGATACATTCGGTGGGAAGAATGCTATGTGCACAGCACTAGCGATTTTCTTCTAGAAAATGTCGCCGCAACCACACATCTCTTGTCAACCTGCTAAGGAAACAAAACGTAAACTTTAGCGCACTCCAAAGTCACCAGAATGTGTAATTTTATCTGTATTCTTAAAGCATAATGAAAAAAATTTTAACAGCAAGCAGTTACTTCCCAAAATCCTAATAATTCACGCAGTCATCCGCTGTACGTAGATACATTCGGTGGGAAGAATGCTATGTGCACAGCACTAGCGATTTTCTTCTAGAAAATGTCGCCGTTACCACACATCTCATGTCAACCTGCTAAGGAAACAAAAGGTAAACATTAGCGCACTCCAAAGCCACCAGAATGTGTAATTTTATCTGTCTTCTTAAAGCATAATGAAAAATATTCAAACAACGAGCTGTTACTTACCAAAAAACTAACTATTCACGCAGTCATCCTCTCTACGTAGATACAATCGGTGGGAAGAATGCTATGTGCACAGCACTAGCGATTTTCTTCTAGAAAATGTCGCCGCTACCACACATCTCTTGTCAACCTGCTAAGGAAACAAAAGGTAAACAGTTCCGCACTCCAAAGTCACTAGAATGTGTAATTTTATATGTATTCTTAAAGCATAATGAAAAAAATATAAACATCGAGCTGTTACTTACCAAAAAACTAATTATTCACGGAGTCATCATCTCTACGTAGATACATTCGGTGGGAAGAATGCTAAGTGCACAGCACTAGCGATTTTCTTCTAGAAAATGTCGCCGCAACCACACATCTCTTGACAACCTAGTAAGGAAATAAAAGGTAAACATTAACGCACTCCTAAGTCACCAGAATGTGTAATTTTATCTGTATTCTTAAAGCATAATGAAAAAAATTTAAACATCGAACTGTTACTTACCAAAAAACTAATTATTCACGCAGTCATCCTCTCTACGTAGATACATTCGGTGGGAAGAATGCTATGTGCACAGCACTAGCGATTTTCTTCTAGAAAATGTCGCCGCTACAACACATCTCTTGACAACCTGCTAAGGAAATAAAAGGTAAAGATTAACGCACTCCTAAGTCACCAGAATGTGTAATTTTATCTGTATTCTTAAAGCATAATGAAAAAAATATAAACATCGAGCTGTTACTTACCAAAAAACTAATAATTCACGCAGTCATCCTCTCTACGTAGATACATTCGTTGGGAATAATGCTATGTGCACAGCACTAGCGATTTTCTTCTAGAAAATGTCGCCGCAACCACACATCCCTTGTCAACCTGCTAAGGAAACAAAAGGTAAACATTAGCGCACTCCAAAGTCACCAGAATGTGTAATATTATCTGTATTCTTAAAGCATAATGAAAAAAATTTAAACATCGAGCTGTTTCTTACATAAAACTAATAATTCACGCAGTCATCCTCTCTACGTAGATACATTCGGTGGGAAGAATGCTATGTGCACAGCACTAGCGATTTTCTTCTAAAAAATGTCGCCGCAACCACACATCCCTTGTCAACCTCCTGAGGAAACAAATGGTAAACATTAGCGCACTCCAAAATCACCAGAGTGTGTAATTTTATATGTATTCTTAAAGCATAATGAAAAAAATATAATCATCGAGCTGTTACTTCCCTAAAAACTAATTATTCACGCAGTCATCCTCTCTACGTAGATACATTCGGTGGGAAGAATGCTATGTGCAAAGCACTAGCGATTTTCTTCTAGAAAATGTCGCCGCTACCACACATCTCTTGACAACCTACTAAGGAAATAAAAGGTAAGTATTAACGCACTCCTAAGTCACCAGAATAAGTAATTTTATCTGTATTCTTAAAGCATAATGAATAAAATTCAAACATCGAGCTGTTACTTACCAAAAAACTAATTATTCACGCAGTCATCCTCTCTACGTAGATACATTCGGTGGGAAGAATGCTATGTGCACAGCACTAGCGATTTTCTTCTAGAAAATGTCGCCGCAACCACACATCTCTTGTCTACCCGCTAAGGAAACAAAAGGTAAACATTAGCGCACTCCAAAGTCAACAGAATGTGTAATTTTATCTGTATTCTTAAAGCATAATGAAAAAAATTTAAACATCGAGCTGTTACTTACCAAAAAACTAATAACTCACGCAGTCATCCTCTCTACGTAGATACATTCGGTGGGAAGAATGCTATGTGCACAGCACTAGCGATTTTCTTCTAGAAAATGTCGCCGCTACCACACATCCCTTGTCAACCTGCTAAGGAAACAAAAGGTAAACATTAGCGCACTCCAAAGTCACCAGAATGTGTAATATTATCTGTATTCTTAAAGCATAATGAAAAAAATTTAAACATCGAGCTGTTACTTACCAAAAAAATAATTATTCACGCAGTCATCCTCTCTACGTAGATACATTCGGTGGGAAGAATGCTATGTGCACAGCACTAGCGATTTTCTTCTAGAAAATGTCGCCGCAACCACACATCTCTTGTCAACCTGCTAAGGAAACAAAAGGTAAACATTAGCGCACTCCAAAGTCACCAGAATGTGTAATTTTGTCTGTATTCTTAAAGCATAATGAAAAAAATTTTAACAGCAAGCAGTTACTTCCCAAAAACCTAATAATTCACGCAGTCATCCGCTGTACGTAGATACATTCGGTGGGAAGAATGCTATGTGCACAGCACTAGCGATTTTCTTCTAGAAAATGTGCCGTTACCACACATCTCATGTCAACCTGCTAAGGAAACAAAAGGTAAACATTAGCGCACTCCAAAGCCACCAGAATGTGTAATTTTATCTGTTTTCTTAAAGCATAATGAAAAAAATTTAAACAACGAGCTGTTACTTACCAAAAAACTAACTATTCACGCAGTCATCCTTTCTACGTAGATACATTCGGTGGGAAGAATGCTATGTGCACAGCACTAGCGATTTTCTTCTAGAAAATGTCGCCGCTACCACACATCTCTTGTCAACCTGCTAAGGAAACAAAAGGTAAATATAACCGTACTCCTAAGTAACCAGAATGTGTAATTTTATCTGTATTCTTAAAGCATAATGAAAAATTAATGAAAAATATTTAAACATCGAGCTGTAACTAACCAAAAAAATTATAATTCACGCATTCATCCTCTCTACGTAGATACATTCGGTGGGAAGAATGCTATGTGCACAGCACTAGCGATTTTCTTCTAGAAAATGTCGCCGCTACCACACATCTCTTGTCAACCTGCTAAGGAAATAAAAGGTAAACATTAACGCACTCCAAAAGTCACCAGAATGTGTAATTTTGTCTGTGTTCTTAAAGCATAATGAAAAAAATTTAAACATCGAGCTGTTACTTACCAAAAAACTAATTATTCACGCAGTCATCCTCTCTACGTAGATACATTCAGTGGGAAGAATGCTATGTGCACAGCACTAGCGATTTTCTTCTAGAAAATGTCGCCGCACCCACACATCTCTTGTCAAACTGCTAAGGAAACAAAAGGTAAACATTAGTGCACTCCAAAGTCACCAGAATGTGTAATTTTATCTGTATTCTTAAAGCATAATGAAAAAAAATTAAACATCGAGCTGTTACCAAAAAAATAATTATTCACGCAGTCATCCTCTCTACGTAGATACATTCGATGGGAAGAATGCTATGTACACAGCACTAGCTATTTTCTTCTAGAAAATGTCGCCGCCACCACACATCTCTTGACAACCTGCTAAGGAAATAAAAGGTAAACACTAACGCACTCCAAAGTCACCAGAATGTGTAATTTTATCTGTGTTCTTAAAGCATAATGAAAAAAATTTAAACATCGAGCTGTTACTTACCAAAAAACTAATTATTCACGCAGTCATTCTCTCTACGTAGATACATTCGGTGGAAAGAATGCTATGTGCACAGCACTAGCGATTTTCTTCTAGAAAATGTCGCCGCAACCACACATCTCTTGTCAACCTGCTAAGGAAACAAAAGGTAAACATTAGAGCACTCCAAAGTCACCAGAATGTGTAATCTGATCTGTATTCTTAAAGCATAATGAAAAAAATTAAAACATCGAGCTGTTACTTAGCAAAAACTAATAATTCACGCAGTCATCGTCTCTACGTAGATACATTCGGTGGGAAGAATGCTATGTGCACAGCACTAGCGATTTTCTTCTAGAAAATGTCGCCGCATCCACAAATCTCTTGTCAACCTGCTAAGGAAACAAAAGGTAAACATTAGAGCACTCCAAAGTCACCAGAATGTGTATTTTATTTGTATTCTTAAAGCATAATGAAAAAAATTTAAACATCGAGCTGTTACTTCCCAAAAACCGAATTACTCACGCAGTCATCCTCTCTACGTAGATACATTCGGTGGGAAGAATGCTATGTGCACAGCACTAGCGATTTTCTTCTAGAAAATGTCGACGCAACCACACATCTCTTGTCAACCTGCTAAGGAAACAAAGGGTAAACATTAGCGCACTCCAAAGCCACCAGAATGTGTAATTTTATCTGTATTCTTAAAGCATAATGAAAAAAATTTAAACATCGAGCTGTTACTTACCAAAAAACTGATTATTCACGCAGTCATCCTCTCTACGTAGATACATTTTGTGGGAAGAATGCTATGTGCACAGCACTAGCGATTTTATTCTAGAAAATGTCGCCGCAACCACACATCTCTTGTCAACCTGCTAAGGAAACAAAAGGTAAACATTAGCGCACTCCAAAGTCACCAGAATGTGTAATTTTATCTGTATACTTAAAGCATTATGAAAAATTAATGAAAAATATTTAAACATCGAGCTGTAACTTACCAAAAAACTAATAATTCACGCATTCATCCTCTCTACGTAGATACATTCGGTGGGAAGAATGCTATGTGCACAGCACTAGCGATTTTCTTCTAGGAAATGTCGCCGCTACCACACATCTCTTGACAACCTGCTAAGGAAATAAAAGGTAAACATTAACGCACTCCAAAAGTCACAAGAATGTGTAATTTTATCTGTGTTCTTATAGCATAATGAAAAAAATTTAAACATCGAGCTGTTACTTACCAAAAAACTAATAATTCACGCAGTCATCGTCTCTACGTAGATACAATCGGTGGGAAGAATGCTATGGGCACAGCACTAGCGATTTTCTTCTAGAAAATGTCGCCGCTACCGCACATCTCTTGACAACCTGCTAAGGAAATAAAAGGTAAAGATTAACGCACTCCTAAGTCACCAGAATGTGTAATTTTATATGTATCCTTAAAGCATAATGAAAAAAATTAAACATCGAGCTGTTACTTACCAAAAAACTAATTATTCACGCAGTCATCCTCTCTACGTAGATACATTCGGTGGGAAGAATGCTATGTGCACAGCACTAGCGATTTTCTTCTAGAAAATTTCGCCGCAACCGCACATCCCTTGTCAACCTGCTAAGGAAACAAAAGGTAAACATTAGCGCACTCCAAAGTCACCGGAATGTGTAATTTTATCTGTATTCTTAAAGCATAATGAAAAAAATTTAAACATCGAGCTATTACTTACCAAAAAACTAATTATTCACGCAGTCATCCTCTCTACGTAGATACATTTGGTGGGAAGAATGCTATGTGCACAGCACTAGCGATATTCTTCTAGAAAATGTCGCCGCAACCACACATCTCTTGTCAACCTGCTAAGGAAACAAAAGGTAAACACATTAGCGCACTCCAAAGTCACCAGAATGTGTAATTTTATCTGTATTCTTAAAGCATATGAAAAATATTTAAACATCGAGCTGTTACTTACCAAAAAACTAATAATTCACGCAGTCATCCTCTCTACGTATATACATTCGGTGGGAAGAATGCTATGTGCACAGCACTAGCGATTTTCTTCTAGAAAATTTCGCCGCTACCACACACCTCTTGCAACCAGCTAAGGAAATAAAAGGTAAACATTAACGCTCTCCTAAGTCACCAGAATGTGTAATTTTATCTGGATTCTTAAAGCATAATGAAAAAAATTTAAACATCGAGCTGTTACTTACCAAAAAACTAATAATTCACGCAGTCATCCTCTCTACGTAGATACATTCGGTGGGAAGAATGCTATGTGCACAGCACTAGCGATTTTCTTCTAGAAAATGTCGCCGCTACCACACATCCCTTGTCAACCTGCTAAGGAAACAAAAGGTAGACATTAGCGCACTCCAAAGTCACCAGAATGTGTAATATTGTTTGTGTTCTTAAAGCATAATGAAAAAAATTTAAACATCGGGCTGTTACTTACCAAAAAATAATTATTCACGCAGTCATCCTCTCTACGTAGATACATTCGGTGGGAAGAATGCTATGTGCACAGCACTAGCGATTTTCTTCTAGAAAATGTCGCCGCAACCACACATCTCTTGTCAACCTGCTAAGGAAACAAAACGTAAACTTTAGCGCACTCCAAAGTCACCAGAATGTGTAATTTTATCTGTATTCTTAAAGCATAATGAAAAAAATTTTAACAGCAAGCAGTTACTTCCCAAAATCCTAATAATTCACGCAGTCATCCGCTGTACGTAGATACATTCGGTGGGAAGAATGCTATGTGCACAGCACTAGCGATTTTCTTCTAGAAAATGTCGCCGTTACCACACATCTCATGTCAACCTGCTAAGGAAACAAAAGGTAAACATTAGCGCACTCCAAAGCCACCAGAATGTGTAATTTTATCTGTCTTCTTAAAGCATAATGAAAAATATTCAAACAACGAGCTGTTACTTACCAAAAAACTAACTATTCACGCAGTCATCCTCTCTACGTAGATACAATCGGTGGGAAGAATGCTATGTGCACAGCACTAGCGATTTTCTTCTAGAAAATGTCGCCGCTACCACACATCTCTTGTCAACCTGCTAAGGAAACAAAAGGTAAACAGTTCCGCACTCCAAAGTCACTAGAATGTGTAATTTTATATGTATTCTTAAAGCATAATGAAAAAAATATAAACATCGAGCTGTTACTTACCAAAAAACTAATTATTCACGGAGTCATCATCTCTACGTAGATACATTCGGTGGGAAGAATGCTAAGTGCACAGCACTAGCGATTTTCTTCTAGAAAATGTCGCCGCAACCACACATCTCTTGACAACCTAGTAAGGAAATAAAAGGTAAACATTAACGCACTCCTAAGTCACCAGAATGTGTAATTTTATCTGTATTCTTAAAGCATAATGAAAAAAATTTAAACATCGAACTGTTACTTACCAAAAAACTAATTATTCACGCAGTCATCCTCTCTACGTAGATACATTCGGTGGGAAGAATGCTATGTGCACAGCACTAGCGATTTTCTTCTAGAAAATGTCGCCGCAACCACACATCTCTTGTCAACCTGCTAAGGAAACAAAAGGTAAACATTAGCGCACTCCAAAGTCACCAGAATGTGTAATTTTATCTGTATTCTTAAAGCATAATGAAAAAAATGTAAACATCGAGCTGTTACTTACCAAAAAAGTAATAATAATTCACGCAGTCATCCTCTCTACGTAGATACATTCGGTGGGAAGAATGCTATGTGCACAGCACTAGCGATTTTCTTCTAGAAAATGTCGACGCAAAAACACATCTCTTGTCAACCTGCTAAGGAAACAAAGGGTAAACATTAGCGCACTCCAAAGTCACCAGAATGTGTAATATTATCTGTGTTCTTAAAGCATAATGAAAAAAATTTTAACATCAAGAAGTTACTTCCCAAAAACCTAATAATTCACGCAGTCATCCGCTGTACGTAGATACATTCGGTGGGAAGAATGCTATGTGCACAGCACTAGCGATTTTCTTCTAGAAAAAGTCGCCATTACCACACATCTCATGTCAACCTGCTAAGGAAACAAAAGGTAAACTTTAGCGCACTCCAAAGCCACCAGAATGTGTAATTTTATCTGTATTCTTAAAGCATAATGAAAAAAATTTAAACATCGAGCTGTTACTTACCAAAAAACTAATTATTC
The DNA here is from genome assembly GCF_023864275.1 of Schistocerca cancellata. NCBI lineage: Eukaryota > Metazoa > Arthropoda > Insecta > Orthoptera > Acrididae > Schistocerca > Schistocerca cancellata. The sequence continues at coordinate 16,368,553 of NC_064627.1, read as the reverse complement.
ACGCAGTCATCCTCTCTACGTAGATACATTCGGTGGGAAGAATGCTATGTGCACAGCACTAGCGATTTTCTTCTAGAAAATGTCGACGCAACCACACATCTCTTGTCAACCTGCTAAGGAAACAAAGGGTAAACATTAGCGCACTCCAAAGTCACCAGAATGTGTAATTTTATCTGTATTCTTGAAGCATAATGAAAAAAATTTAAACAACGAGCTGTTACTTACCAAAAAACTAATTATTCACGGAGTCATCCTCTCTACGTAGATACATTCGGTGTGAAGGATGCTATGTGCACAGCATTAGAGATTTTCTTCTAGAAAATGTCGCCGCAACCACAAATCTCTTGTCAACCTGCTAACGAAACAAAAGGTAAACATTAGCGCACTCCAAAGTCACCAGAATGTGTAATTTTATCTGTATTCTTAAAGCATAATGAAAAAAATTTAAACATCGAGCTGTTACTTACCAAAAAACTAATTATTCACGCAGTCATCCTCTCTACGTAGATACATTTGGTAGGAAGAATGCTATGTGCACAGCACTAGCGATTTTCTTCTAGAAAATGTCGCCGCAACCACACATCTCTTGTCAACCTGCTAAGGAAACAAAAGGTAAACACATTAGCGCACTCCAAAGTCACCAGAATGTGTAATTTTATCTGTATTCTTAAAGCATATGAAAAATATTTAAACATCGAGCTGTTACTTACCAAAAAACTAATAATTCACGCAGTCATCCTCTCTACGTAGATACATTCGGTGGGAAGAATGCTATGTGCACAGCACTAGCGATTTTCTTCTAGAAAATTTCGCCGCTACCACACACCTCTTGCAACCAGCTAAGGAAATAAAAGGTAAACATTAACGCTCTCCTAAGTCACCAGAATGTGTAATTTTATCTGGATTCTTAAAGCATAATGAAAAAAATTTAAACATCGAGCTGTTACTTACCAAAAAACTAATAATTCACGCAGTCATCCTCTCTACGTAGATACATTCGGTGGGAAGAATGCTATGTGCACAGCACTAGCGATTTTCTTCTAGAAAATGTCGCCGCTACCACACATCCCTTGTCAACCTGCTAAGGAAACAAAAGGTAAACATTAGCGCACTCCAAAGTCACCAGAATGTGTAATATTGTTTGTGTTCTTAAAGCATAATGAAAAAAATTTAAACATCGAGCTGTTACTTACCAAAAAATAATTATTCACGCAGTCATCCTCTCTACGTAGATACATTCGGTGGGAAGAATGCTATGTGCACAGCACTAGCGATTTTCTTCTAGAAAATGTCGCCGCAACCACACATCTCTTGTCAACCTGCTAAGGAAACAAAACGTAAAGTTTAGCGCACTCCAAAGTCACCAGAATGTGTAATTTTATCTGTATTCTTAAAGCATAATGAAAAAAATTTTAACAGCAAGCAGTTACTTCCCAAAATCCTAATAATTCACGCAGTCATCCGCTGTACGTAGATACATTCGGTGGGAAGAATGCTATGTGCACAGCACTAGCGATTTTCTTCTAGAAAATGTCGCCGTTACCACACATCTCATGTCAACCTGCTAAGGAAACAAAAGGTAAACATTAGCGCACTCCAAAGCCACCAGAATGTGTAATTTTATCTGTCTTCTTAAAGCATAATGAAAAATATTCAAACAACGAGCTGTTACTTACCAAAAAACTAACTATTCACGCAGTCATCCTCTCTACGTAGATACAATCGGTGGGAAGAATGCTATGTGCACAGCACTAGCGATTTTCTACTAGAAAATGTCGCCGCTACCACACATCTCTTGTCAACCTGCTAAGGAAACAAAAGGTAAACAGTTCCGCACTCCAAAGTCACTAGAATGTGTAATTTTATATGTATTCTTAAAGCATAATGAAAAAAATATAAACATCGAGCTGTTACTTACCAAAAAACTAATTATTCACGGAGTCATCATCTCTACGTAGATACATTCGGTGGGAAGAATGCTATGTGCACAGCTCTAGCGATTTTCTTCTAGAAAATGTCGCCGCAACCACACATCTCTTGACAACCTAGTAAGGAAATAAAAGGTAAACATTAACGCACTCCTAAGTCACCAGAATGTGTAATTTTATCTGTATTCTTAAAGCATAATGAAAAAAATTTAAACATCGAACTGTTACTTACCAAAAAACTAATTATTCACGCAGTCATCCTCTCTACGTAGATACATTCGGTGGGAAGAATGCTATGTGCACAGCACTAGCGATTTTCTTCTAGAAACTGTCGCCGCAACCACACATCTCTTGTCAACCTGCTAAGGAAACAAAAGGTAAACATTAGCGCACTCCAAAGTCACCAGAATGTGTAATTTTATCTGTATTCTTAAAGCATAATGAAAAAAATGTAAACATCGAGCTGTTACTTACCAAAAAAGTAATAATAATTCACGCAGTCATCCTCTCTACGTAGATACATTCGGTGGGAAGAATGCTATGTGCACAGCACTAGCGATTTTCTTCTAGAAAATGTCGACGCAACCACACATCTCTTGTCAACCTGCTAAGGAAACAAAGGGTAAACATTAGCGCACTCCAAAGTCACCAGAATGTGTAATATTATCTGTGTTCTTAAAGCATAATGAAAAAAATTTTAACATCAAGAAGTTACTTCCCAAAAACCTAATAATTCACGCAGTCATCCGCTGTACGTAGATACATTCGGTGGGAAGAATGCTATGTGCACAGCACTAGCGATTTTCTTCTAGAAAAAGTCGCCATTACCACACATCTCATGTCAACCTGCTAAGGAAACAAAAGGTAAACTTTAGCGCACTCCAAAGCCACCAGAATGTGTAATTTTATCTGTATTCTTAAAGCATAATGAAAAAAATTTAAACATCGAGCTGTTACTTACCAAAAAACTAATTATTCACGCAGTCATCCTCTCTACGTAGATACATTCGGTGGGAAGAATGCTATGTGCACAGCACTAGCGATTTTCTTCTAGAAAATGTCGACGCAACCACACATCTCTTGTCAACCTGCTAAGGAAACAAAGGGTAAACATTAGCGCACTCCAAAGTCACCAGAATGTGTAATTTTATATGTATTCTTAAAGCATAATGAAAAAGTATAAACATCGAGCTGTTACTTACCAAAAAACTAATTATTCACGCAGTCATCCTCTCTACGTAGATACATTCGGTGGGAAGAATGCTATGTGCACAGCACTAGTGATTTTCTCCTAGAAAATGTCGCCGCTAACACACATCTCTTGTCAACCTCCTGAGGAAACAAACGGTAAACATTAGCGCACTCCAAAGTCACCAGAAAGTGTAATTTTATCTGTATTCTTGAAGCATAATGAAAGAAATTTAAACAACGAGCTGTTACTTACCAAAAAACTAATTATTCACGGAGTCATCCTCTCTACGTAGATACATTCGGTGTGAAGGATGCTATGTGCACAGCATTAGAGATTTTCTTCTAGAAAATGTCGCCGCAACCACAAATCTCTTGTCAACCTGCTAACGAAACAAAAGGTAAACATTAGCGCACTCCAAAGTCACCAGAATGTGTAATTTTATCTGTATTCTTAAAGCATAATGAAAAAAATTTAAACATCGAGCTGTTACTTACCAAAAAACTAATTATTCACGGAGTCATCCTCTCTACGTAGATACATTCGGTGTGAAGAATGCTATGTGCGCAGCACTAGCGATTTTCTTCTAGAAAATGTCGCCGCAACCACAAATCTCTTGTCAACCTGCTAACGAAACAAAAGGTAAACATTAGCGCACTCCAAAGTCTCCAGAATGTGTAATTTTATCTGTATTCTTAAAGCATAAAAAAAAAATTTATACATCGAGCTGTTACTTACCAAAAAATTAATTATTCACGCAGTCATCCTCTCTACGTAGATTCATTCGGTGGGAAGAATGCTATGTGCACAGCGCTAGCGATTTTCTTCTAGAAAATGTCGCCGCTACCACACATCTCTTGTCAACCTGCTAAGGAAACAAAAGGTAAACATTAGCGCACTCCAAAGTAACCAGAATGTGTAATTTTATCTGTATTCTTAAAGCATAATGAAAAAAATTAAACATCAAGAAGTTACTTCCCAAAAACCTAATAATTCACGCAGTTATCCTCTCTACGAAGATACATTCGGTGTGAAGAATGCTATGTGCACAGCACTAGCGATTTTCTTCTAGAAAATGTCGCCGCTACCACACATCTCTTGTCAACCTGCTAAGGAAACAAAAGGTAAACATTAGCGCACTCCAAAGTCACCAGAATGTGTAATTTTATCTGTGTTCTTAAAGCATAATGAAAAAAATTTAAACATCGAGCTGTTACTTACCAAAAAACTAATAATTCACGCAGTCATCCTCTCTACGTAGATACATTTGGTGGGAAGAATGCTATGTGCACAGCACTAGCGATTTTCTTCTAGAAAATGTCGCCGCAACCACAAATCTCTGTTCAACGTGCTAAAGAAACAAAAGGTAAACATTAGCGCACTCCAAAGTCACCAGAATGTGTAATTTTATCTGTATTCTTAAAGCATAATGAAAAAAATTTAAACATCGAGCTGTTACTTACCAAAAAACTAATTATTCACGCAGTCATCGTCTCTACGTAGATACATTCGGTGGGAAGAATATTATGTGCACAGCACAAGCGATTTTCTTCTAGAAAATGTTGCCGCAACCACACATCTCTTGTCAACCTGCTAAGGAAACAAAAGTAAAGATTAGCGCACTCCAAAGTCACCAGAATGTGTAATTTTATCTGTATTCTTAAAGCATAATCAAAAAAATTTAAACATCGAGCTGCTACTTATCAAATAACTAATAATTCACGCATTCATGATCTCTATGTAGATACATTCGATGGGAAGAATGCTATGTGCACGGCACTAGCTATTTTCCTCTAGAAAATGTCGCCGCTACCACACATCTCTTGACAACCTGCTAAGGTAATAAAAGGTAAACATTAACGCACTCCAAAGTCACCAGAATGTGTAATTTTATCTGTATTCTTAAAGCATAATGAAAAAAATTTAAACATCGAGCTGTTACTTACCAAAAAACTAATTATTCACGCAGTCATCCTCTCTACGTAGATACATTCGATGGGAAGAAAGCTATGTGCACAGCACTAGCGATTTTCTTCTAGAAAATGTCGCCGCAACCACACATCTCTTGTCAACGTGCTAAGGAAACAAAAAGTAAACATTAGCGCACTCCAAAGTCACCAGAATGTGTATTTTATCTGTATTCTTAAAGCATAATGAAAAAAATTTAAACATCGAGCTGTTACTTACCAAAAAACTAATTATTCACGCAGTCATCCTCTCTACGTAGATACATTCGGTGGGAAGAATGCTATGTGCACAGCACTAGCGATTTTCCTCTAGAAAATGTCGCCGCAACCACACATCTCTTGTCAACCTGCTAAGCAAACAAAAGGTAAACATTAGCGCACTCCAAAGTCACCAGAATGTGTAATTTTATCTGTATTCTTAAAGCATAATGAAAAAAATTTAAACATCGAGCTGCTACTTACCAAATAACTAATAATTCACGCAGTCATCCTCTCTATGTAGATACATTCGATGGGAAGAATGCTATGTGCACAGCACAACCTATTTTCTTCTAGAAAATGTCGCCGCTACCACACATCTCTTGACAACCTGCTGATAAAATAAAAGGTATACATTAACGCACTCCAAAGTCACCAGATTGTGTAATTTTATCTATATTCTTAAAGCATAATGACAAAAATTTAAACATCGAGCTGTTACGAAAAAACTAATTATTCACGCAGTTATCCTCTGTACGTAGATACATTAGATGGGAAGAATGCTATGTGCACAGCACTAGCGATTTTCTTCTAGATAATGTCGCCGCAACCACACATCTCTTGCAACCTGCTAACGAAACAAAAGGTAAACATTAGCGCACTCCAAAGTCACCAGAATGTGTAATTTTATCTGTATTCTTAAAGCATAATCAAAAAATTTAAACATCGAGCTGTTACTTCCCAAAAACCGAATTACTCACGCAGTCATCCTCTCTACGTAGATACATTCGGTGTGAAGAATGCTATGTGCACAGAACTAGCGATTTTCTTCTAGAACATGTCGCCTCAACCACAAATCTCTTGTCAACCTGCTAACGAAACAAAAGGTAAACATTATCGCACTCCAAAGTCACCAGAATGTGTAATTTTATCTGTATTCTTAAAGCATAATGAAAAAATTAAAACATCGAGCTGTTACTTACCAAAAAACTAATTATTCACGTAGTCATCCACTCTACGTAGATGGGAAAAATGCATTGTGCACAGCACTAGCGATTTTCTTCTAGAAAATGTCGCCGCAACGACACATCTATTGTCAACCTGATAAGGAAACAAAAGGTAAACATTAGCGCACTCCAAAGTCACCAGAATGTGTAATTTTATATGTATTCTTAAAGCATAATCAAAAAATTTCAACATCGAGCTGTTACTTACCAAAAACCTAATTATTCACGCAGTCATCCTCTCTACGTAGATACATTCGGTGGGAAGAATGCTATGTGCACAGCACTAGCGATTTTCTTCTAGAAAATGTCTCCGCAACCACACATCTCTTGTCAACCTGCTAGGGAAACACAAGGTAAACATTAGCGCAATCCAAAGTCACCAGAATGTGTAATTTTATCTGTATTCTTAAAGCATAGTGAAAAAAATTAATTCATCGAGCTGTTACTTACCAAAAAACTAATTATTTACGCAGTCATCCTCTCTACATAGATGGGAAGAATGCATTGTGCACAGCACTAGCGATTTTCTTCTAGAAAATGTCGCCGCAACCACACATCTCTTGTCAACCTGCTAAGGAAACAAAAGGTAAACATTAGCGCACTCCAAAGTCACCAGAATGTGTAATTTTATATGTATTCTTAAAACATAATGAAAAAAATATAAACATCGAGCTGTTACTTACCAAAAAACTAATTATTCACGCAGTCATCCTCTCTACGTAGATACATTCGGTGTGAAGAATGCCAAGTGCACAGCACTAGCGATTTTCTTCTAGAAAATGTCGCCGCAACCAAAAATCTCTTGTCAACTTGCTAACGAAACAAAAAGTAAACATTAGCGCACTCCATAGTCACCAGAATGTGTAATTATACGTGTATTCTTGGAGCATAATGAAAAAAATTTAAACGTCGAGCTGTTACTTACCAAAAAACTAATAATTCACGCAGTCATCCTCTCTATGTAGAAACATTCGGTGTGAAGAATGCTATGTGCACAGCACTAGCGATTTTCTTCTAGAAAATGTCACCGCAACCACAAATCTCTTGTCAACTTGCTAACGAAACAAAAGGTAAACATTAGCGCACTCCAAAGTCACCAGAATGTGTAATTTTATCTGTATTCTTAAAGCATAATGAAAAAATTAAAACATCGAGCTGTTACTTACCAAAAAACTAATTATTCACGCAGTCATCCTCTCTACGTAGATTCATTCGGTGGGAAGAATGCTATGTGCACAGCAATAGCGATTTTCTTCTAGAAAATGTCGCCGCACCCAAACATCTCTTGTCAACCTGCTAAGGAAACAAAAGGTAAACATTAGCGCACTCCAAAGTAACCAGAATGTATAATTTTATCTGTATTCTTAAAGCATAATGAAAAAAATTTAAACATCGAGCTGTTACTTACCAAAATACTAATTATTCACGGAGTCATCCTCTCTACGTAGATACATTCAGTGTGAAGAATGCTATGTGCACAGCACTAGCGATTTTCTTCTAGAAAATGTCGCCGCAACCACAAATCTCTTGTCAACTTGCTAACGAAACAAAAGGTAAACATTAGCGCACTCCAAAGTCACCAGAATGTGTAATTTTATTTGTATTCTTAAAGCATAATGAAAAAATTAAAACATCGAGCTGTTACTTACCAAAAAACTAATAATCCACGCAGTCATCAACTCTACATAGATACATTCGGTGGGAAGGATGCTATGTGCACAGCAATAGCGATTTTCTTCTAGAAAATGTCGCCGCAACCACAAATCTCTTGTCAACCTGCTAACGAAACAAAAGATAAACATTAGCGCACTCCAAAGTCACCAGAATGTGTAATTTTATCTGTATTCTTAAAGCATAATGAAAAAATTAAAACATCGAGCTGTTACTTACCAAAAAACTAATTATCCACGCAGTCATCCTCTCTACGTAGATTCATTCGGTGGGAAGAATGCTATGTGCACAGCACTAGCGATTTTCTTCTAGAAAATGTCGCCGCACCCACACATCTCTTGTCAACCTGCTAAGGAAACAAAAGGTAAACATTAGCGCACTCCAAAGTAACCAGAATGTATAATTTTATCTTTATTCTTAAAGCATAATGAAAAAAATTTAAACATCGAGCTGTTACTTACCAAAAAACTAATTATTCACGGAGTCATCCTCTCTACGTAGATACATTCAGTGTGAAGAATGCTATGTGCACAGCACTAGCGATTTTCTTCTAGAAAATGTCGCCGCAACCACAAATCTCTTGTCAACCTGCTAACGAAACAAAAGGTAAACATTAGCGCACTCCAAAGTCACCAGAATGTGTAATTTTATCTGTATTCTTAAAGTATAATGAAAAAATTTAAACATCGAGCTGTTACTTACCAAAAAACTAATAATCCACGCAGTCATCCACTCTACGTAGATACATTCGGTGTGAAGAATGCTATGTGCACAGCACTAGCGATTTTCTTCTAGAAAATGTCGCCGCAACCACAAATCTCTCGTCAACCTGCTAACGAAACAAAAGGTAAACATTAGCGCACTCCAAAGTCACCAGAATGTGTAATTTTATCTGTATTCTTAAAGCATAATGAAAAAATTAAAACATCGAGCTGTTACTGACCAAAAAACTAATTATTCACGCAGTCATCCTCTCTACGTAGATTCATTCGGTGGGAAGAATGCTATGTGCACAGCAATAGCGATTTTCTTCTAGAAAATGTCGCCGCACCCACACATCTCTTGTCAACCTGCTAAGGAAACAAAAGGTAAACATTAGCGCACTCCAAAGTAACCAGAATGTATAATTTTATCTGTATTCTTAAAGCATAATGAAAAAAATTTAAACATCGAGCTGTTACTTACCAAAAAACTAATTATTCACGGAGTCATCCTCTCTACGTAGATACATTCAGTGTGAAGAATGCTATGTGCACAGCACTAGCGATTTTCTTCTAGAAAATGTCGCCGCAACCACAAATCTCTTGTCAACTTGCTAACGAAACAAAAGGTAAACATTAGCGCACTCCAAAGTCACCAGAATGTGTAATTTTATCTGTATTCTTAAAGCATAATGAAAAAATTAAAACATCGAGCTGTTACTTACCAAAAAACTAATAATCCACGCAGTAATCCACTCTACGTAGATACATTCGGTGGGAAGAATGCTATGTGCACAGCAATAGCGATTTTCTTCTAGAAAATGTCGCCGCAACCACAAATCTCTTGTCAACCTGCTAACGAAACAAAAGGTAAACATTAGCGCACTCCAAAGTCACCAGAATGTGTAATTTTATCTGTATTCTTAAAGCATAATGAAAAAATTAAAACATCGAGCTGTTACTTACCAAAAAACTAATTATCCACGCAGTCATCCTCTCTACGTAGATTCATTCGGTGGGAAGAATGCTATGTGCACAGCACTAGCGATTTTCTTCTAGAAAATGTCGCCGCACCCACACATCTCTTGTCAACCTGCTAAGGAAACAAAAGGTAAACATTAGCGCACTCCAAAGTAACCAGAATGTATAATTTTATCTTTATTCTTAAAGCATAATGAAAAAAATTTAAACGTCGAGCTGTTACTTACCAAAAAACTAATAATCCACGCAGTCATCCACTCTACGTAGATACATTTGGTGGGAAGAATGCTATGTGCACAGCAATAGCGATTTTCTTCTAGAAAATGTCGCCGCAACCACAAATCTCTTGTCAACCTGCTAACGAAACAAAAGGTAAACATTAGCGCACTCCAAAGTAACCAGAATGTATAATTTTATCTTCATTCTTAAAGCATAATGAAAAAAATTTAAACATCGAGCGGTTACTTACCAAAAAACTAATTATTCACGGAGTCATCCTCTCTACGTAGATACATTCAGTGTGAAGAATGCTATGTGCACAGCACTAGCGATTTTCTTCTAGAAAATGTCGCCGCAACCACAAATCTCTTGTCAACTTGCTAACGAAACAAAAGGTAAACATTAGCGCACTCCAAAGTCACCAGAATGTGTAATTTTATCTGTATTCTTAAAGCATAATGAAAAAATTAAAACATCGAGCTGTTACGTACCAAAAAACTAATAATCCACGCAGTCATCCTCTCTACGTAGATACATTCGGTGTGAAGAATGCTATGTGCACAGCACTAGCGATTTTTCCTCTAGAAAATGTCGCCGCAACCACAAATCTCTTGTCAACCTGCTAACGAAACAACAGGTAAACATTAGCGCACTCCAAAGTCACCAGAATGTGTAATTTTATCTGTATTCTTAAAGCATAATGAAAAAATTAAAACATCGAACTGTTACTTACCAAAAACCTAATTATTCACGCAGTCATCCTCTCTACGTAGATACATTCGGTGGGAAGAATGCTATGTGCACAGCACTAGCGATTTTCTTCTAGAAAATGTCGCCGCTAACACACATGTCTTGTCAACCTCCTGAGGAAACAAACGGTAAACATTAGTGCACCCCAAAGTCACCAGAATGTGTAATTTTATCTGTATTCTTGAAGCATAATGAAAAAAATTTAAACATCGAGCTGTCACTTACCAAAAAACTAATTATTCACGGAGTCATCCTCTCTACGTAGATACATTCGGTGTGAAGGGTGCTATGTGCACAGCACTAGAGATTTTCTTCTAGAAAATGTAGCCGCAACCACAAATCTCTTGTCAACCTGCTAACGAAACAAAAGGTAAACATTAGCGCACTCCAAAGTCACCAGAATGTGTAATTTTATCTGTATTCTTAAACGATAATGAAAAAAATTTAAACATCGAGCTGTTACTTACCAAAAAACTAATTATTGACAGAGTCATCCTCTCTACGTAGATACATTCGGTGTGAAGAATGCTATGTGCGTAGCACTAGCAATTTTCTTCTAGAAAATGTCGCCGCAACCACAAATCTCTTGTCAACCTGCTAACGAAACAAAAGGTAAACATTAGCGCACTCCAAAGTCACCAGAATGTGTAATTTTATCTGTATTCTTAAAGCATAAAGAAAAAATTTATACATCGAGCTGTTACTTAGCAAAAGACTAATTATTCACGCAGTCATCCTCTCTACGTAGATTCATTCGGTGGGAAGAATGCTATGTGCACAGCGCTAGCGATTTTCTTCTAGAAAATGTCGCCGCAACCACACATCTCTTGTCAAGCTGCTAAGGAAACAAAAGGTAAACATTAGCGCACTCCAAAGTAACCATAATGTGTAATTTTATCTGTATTCTTACAGCATAATGAAAAACTTACTTCCCAAAAACCTAATAATTCACGCAGTCATCCTCTCTACGTAGATACATTCGGTGGGAAGAATGCTATGTGCACAGCACTAGCGATTTTCTTCTAGAAAATGTCGCTGCTACCACACATCTCTTGTCAACCTGCTAAGGAAACAAAAGGTAAACATTAGCGCACTACAAAGTCACCAGAATGTGTAATTTTATATGTATTCTTAAAGCATAATGAAAAAAATATAAACATCGAGCTGTTAATTACCAAAAAACTAATTATTCACGCAGTCATCCTCTCTACGTAGATACATTCCGTGGGAAGAATGCTATGTGCACAGCACTAGCGATTTTCTTCTAGAAAATGTCGCCGCTACCACACATCTCTTGTCAACCTCCTGAGGAAACAAACGGTAAACATTAGCGCATTCCAAAGTCACCAGAATGTGTAATTTTATCTATATTCTTAAAGCATAAAGAAAAAAATTTAAACATCGAGCTGCTACTTACCAAATAACTAATAATTCACGCATTCATGCTCTCTATGTAGAAACAATCGATGGGAAGAATGCTATGTGCACGGCACTAACTATTTTCTTCTAGAAAATGTCGCCGCTACCACACATCTCTTGACAACCTGCTAAGGAAAGAAAAGGTAAACATTAACGCACTCCAAAGTCACCAGAATGTGTAATTTTATCTGTATTCTTAAAGCATAATGAAAAAAATTTAAACATCGAGCTGTTACTTACCAAAAAACTAATTATTCACGCAGTCATCCTCTCTACGTAGATGGGAAGAATGCATTGTGCACAGCACTAGCGATTTTCTTCTAGAAAATGTCGCCGCAACCACACATCTCTTGTCAACCTGATAAGGAAACAAAAGGTAAACATTAGCGCACTCCAAAGTAACCAGAATGTGTAATTTTATCTGTATTCTTAAAGCATAATGAAAAAAATTTTAATATCAAGAAGTTACTTCCCAAAAACCTAATAATTCACGCAGTCATCCACTGTACGTAGATACATTCGGTGGGAAGAATGCTATGTGCACAGCACTAGCGATTTTCTTCTAGAAAATGTCGCCGTTACCACACATCTCATGTCAACCTGCTAAGGAAACAAAAGGTAAACATTAGCGCACTCCAAAGCCACCAGAATGTGTAATTTTATCTGTATTCTAAAAGCATAATGAAAAAAATTTAAACAACGAGCTGTTACTTACCAAAAAACTAACTATTCACGCAGTCATCCCCTCTACATAGATACATTCGGTGGGAAAAATGCTATGTGCACAGCACTAGCGATTTTCTTCTAGAAAATGTCGCCGCTACCACACATCTCTTGTCAACCTGCTGAGGAAACAAAAGGTAAACATTAGCGCACTCCCAAGTCACCAGAATGTGTAATTTTATCTGTATTCTTAAAGCATAATGAAAAAAATTTAAACATCGAGCAGTTACTTACCAAAAAACTAATAATTCACGCAGTCATCCTCTCTATGTAGATACATTCGGTGGGAAGAATGCTATGTGCACAGCACTAGCGATTTTCTTCTAGAAAATGTCGCCGCAACCACAAATCTCTTGTCAACCTGCTAAGGAAACAAAAGGTAAACATTAGCGCACTCCAAAGTCACCAGAATGTGTAATTTTATCTGTATTCTTAAAGCATAATGAAAAAAATTTAAACATCGAGCTGTTACTTACCAAAAAACTAATTATTCACGCAGTCATCGTCTCTACGTAGATACATTCGGTGGGAAGAATATTATGTGCACAGCACAAGCGATTTTCTTCTAGAAAATGTTGCCGCAACCACACATCTCTTGTCAACCTGCTAAGGAAACAAAAGGTAAACATTAGCGCACTCCAAAGTCATCAGAATGTGTAATTTTATCTGTATTCTTAAAGCATAATGAAGAAAATTGAAACATCGAGCTGTTACTTACCAGAAAACTAATTATTCACGCAGTCATCCTCTCTACGTAGATACATTCGGTGGGAAGAATGCTATGTGCACAGCACTAGCGATTTTCTTCTAGAAAATGTCGCCGCAACCACACATCTCTTGTCAACCTGCTAAGGAAACATAAGTTAAACATTAGCGCACTCCGAAGTCACCAGAATGTGTAATTTTATCTATATTCTTAAAGCATAATGAAAAAAATTTAAACACCGAGCTGCTACTTACCAAAAAACTAATAATTCACGCAGTCATCCTCTCTATGTAGATACATTCGACGGGAAGAATGCTATGTGCACAGCACTAGCTACTTTCTTCTAGAAAATGTCGCTGCTACCACACATATCTTGAGAATCTGCTAAGGAAATAAAAGGTAAACATTAACGCACTCCAAAGTCACCAGAATGTGTAATTTTATCTGTATTCTTAAAGCATAATGAAAAAAATTTAAACATCGAGCTGTTACTTACCAAAAACTAATTATTTACGCAGTCATCCTCTCTACGTAGATACATTCGGTGGGAAGAATGCTACGTGCACAGCACTAGCGACTTTCTTCTAGAAAATGTCGCCGCAACAACACATCTCTTGTCAACCTGCTAAGGAAACAAAAGGTAAACATTAGCGCACTCCAAAGTCACCTGAATGTGTAATTTTATCTGTATTCTTAAAGCATAATGAAAAAAATTTAAACATCGAGCTGTTACTTACCAAAAAACTAATAATTCACGCAGTCATCCTCTCTACGTAGATACATTCGGTGGGAAGAATGCTATGTGCATAGCACTAGCGATTTTCTTCTAGAAAATGTCGCCGCTACCACGCATCTCTTGACAACCTGCAAAGGAAACAAAAGGTAAACATTAGCGCACTCCAAAGTCACCAGAATGTGTAATTTTATCTGTATTCTTAAAGCATAATGAAAAAAATTTAAACATCGAGCTGCTACTTACCAAATAACTAATAATTCACGCATTCATGCTCTCTATGTAGAAACAATCGATGGGAAGAATGCTATGTGCACGGCACTAACTATTTTCTTCTAGAAAATGTCGCCGCTACCACACATCTCTTGACAACCTGCTAAGGAAAGAAAAGGTAAACATTAACGCACTCCAAAGTCACCAGAATGTGTAATTTTATCTGTATTCTTAAAGCATAATGAAAAAAATTTAAACATCGAGCTGTTACTTACCAAAAAACTAATTATTCACGCAGTCATCCTCTCTACGTAGATGGGAAGAATGCATTGTGCACAGCACTAGCGATTTTCTTCTAGAAAATGTCGCCGCAACCACACATCTCTTGTCAACCTGATAAGGAAACAAAAGGTAAACATTAGCGCACTCCAAACTAACCAGAATGTGAAATTTTATCTGTATTCTTAAAGCATAATGAAAAAAATTTTAATATCAAGAAGTTACTTCCCAAAAACCTAATAATTCATGCAGTCATCCGCTGTACGTAGATACATTCGGTGGGAAGAATGCTATGTGCACAGCACTAGCGATTTTCTTCTAGAAAATGTCGCCGTTACCACACATCTCATGTCAAACTGCTAAGGAAACAAAAAGTAAACATTAGCGCACTCCAAAGCCACCAGAATGTGTAATTTTATCTGTATTCTAAAAGCATAATGAAAAAAATTTAAACAACGAGCTGTTACTTACCAAAAAACTAACTATTCACGCAGTCATCCCCTCTACGTAGATACATTCGGTGGGAAAAATGCTATGTGCACAGCACTAGCGATTTTCTTCTAGAAAATGTCGCCGCTACCACACATCTCTTGTCAACCTGCTGAGGAAACAAAAGGTAAACATTAGCGCACTCCAAAGTCACCAGAATGTGTAATTTTATCTGTATTCTTAAAGCATAATGAAAAAAATATAAACATCGAGCTGTTACCTACCAAGAAACTAATTATTCACGCAGTCATCCTCTCTACGTAGATACATTCGGTGTGAAGAATGCCATGTGCACAGCACTAGCGATTTTCATCTAGAAAATGTCATCGCAACCACAAATCTCTCGTCAACTTGCTAACGAAACAAAAGGTAAACATTAGCGCACTCCATAGTCACCAGAATGTGTAATTATACGTGTATTCTTGGAGCATAATGAAAAAAATTTAAACGTCGAGCTGTTACTTAACAAAAAACTAATTATTCACGCAGTCATCCTCTCTACGTAGAAACGTTCGGTGTGAAGAATGCTATGTGCACAGCACTAGCGATTTTCTTCTAGAAAATGTCGCCGCTACCACACATCTTTTGTCAACCTGCTACGGAAACAAAAGGTAAACATTATCGCACTCCAAAGTCTCCAGAATGTGTAAGTTTATATGTATTCTTAAAGCATAATGAAAAAATATAAACATCGAGCTGTTACTTACCAAAAAACTAATTATTCACGCAGTCATCCTTTCTACGTAGATACATTCGGTGGGAAGAATGCTATGTGCACAGCACTAGCGATTTTTTTTTAGAAAATGTCGCCGCTAACACACATCTCTTGTTAACCTCCTGAGGAAACAAACGGTAAACATTAGCGCACTCCTAAGTCACCAGAATGTGTAATTTTATCTGTATTCTTAAAGCATAATGAAAAAAATTTAAACATCGAGCTGTTACTTACCAAAAAACTAATTATTCACGGAGTCATCCTCTCTACGTAGATACATTCGGTGTGAAGAATGCTATGTGCACAGCACTAGCGATTTTCTTCTAGAAAATGTCGCCGCAACCACAAATCTCATGTCAACTTGCTAACGAAACAAAAGGTAAACATTAGCGCACTCCAAAGTCACCAGAATGTGTAATTTTATCTGTATTCTTAAAGCATAATGAAAAAATTAAAACATCGAGCTGTTACTTACCAAAAATCTAATTATTCACGCAGTCATCCTCTCTACGTAGATGGGAAGAATGCATTGTGCACAGCACTAGCGATTTTCTTCTAGAAAATGTCGCCGCAACCACACATCTCTTGTCAACCTGATAAGGAAACAAAAGGTAAACATTAGCGCACTCCAAAGTAACCAGAATGTGAAATTTTATCTGTATTCTTAAAGCAAAATGAAAAAATTTTTAATATCAAGAAGTTACTTCCCAAAAACCTAATAATTCACGCAGTCATCCGCTGTACGTAGATACATTCGGTGGGAAGAATGCTATGTGCACAGCACTAGCGATTTTCTTCTAGAAAATGTCGCCGTTACCACACATCTCATGTCAACCTGCTAAGGAAACAAAAGGTAAACATTAGCGCACTCCAAAGCCACCAGAATGTGTAATTTTATCTGTATTCTAAAAGCATAATGAAAAAAATTTAAACAACGAGCTGTTACTTACCAAAAAACTAACTATTCACGCAGTCATCCCCTCTACGTAGATACATTCGGTGGGAAAAATGCTATGTGCACAGCACTAGCGATTTTCTTCTAGAAAATGTCGCCGCTACCACACACCTCTTGTCAACCTGCTGAGGAAACAAAAGGTAAACATTAGCGCACTCCAAAGTCACCAGAATGTGTAATTTTATCTGTATTCTTAAAGCATAATGAAAAAAATATAAACATCGAGCTGTTACTTACCAAGAAACTAATTATTCACGCAGTCATCCTCTCTACGTAGATACATTCGGTGTGAAGAATGCCATGTGCACAGCACTAGCGATTTTCATCTAGAAAATGTCATCGCAACCACAAATCTCTCGTCAACTTGCTAACGAAACAAAAGGTAAACATTAGCGCACTCCATAGTCACCAGAATGTGTAATTATACGTGTATTCTTGGAGCATAATGAAAAAAATTTAAACGTCGAGCTGTTACTTACCAAAAAACTAATTATTCACGCAGTCATCCTCTCTACGTAGAAACATTCGGTGTGAAAAATGCTATGTGCACAGCACTAGCGATTTTCTTCTAGAAAATGTCGCCGCAACCACAAATCTCTTGTCAACTTGCTAACGAAACAAAAGGTAAACATTAGCGCACTCCAAAGTCACCAGAATCTGTAATTTTATCTGTATTCTTAAAGCATAATGAAAAAATTAAAACATCGAGCTGTTACTTACGAAAAAACTAATTATTCACGCAGTCATCCTCTCTACGTAGATACATTCGGTGTGAAGAATGCTATGTGCACAGCACTAGCAATTTTCTTCTAGAAAATGTCGCCGCAACCACAAATCTCTTGTCAACCTGCTAACGAAACAAAAGGTAAACATTAGCGCACTCCAAAGTCACCAAAATGTGTAATTTTATCTGTATTCTTAAAGCATAAAGAAAAAATTTATACATCGAGCTGTTACTTACCAAAAAACTAATTATTCACGCAGTCATCCTCTCTACGTAGATTCATTCGGTGGGAAGAATGCTATGTGCACAGCACTAGCGATTTTCTTCTAGAAAATGTCGCCGCAACCACACATCTCTTGTCAAACTGCTAAGGAAACAAAAGATAAACATTAGCGCACTCCAAAGTAACCAGAATGTGTAATTTTATCTGTATTCTTAAAGCATAATGAAAACAATTTTAACATCAAGAAGTTACTATCCCTAAAACCTAATAATTCACGCAGTCATCCGCTGTACGTAGATACATTCGGTGGGAAGAATGCTATGTGCACAGCACTAGCGATTTTCTTCTAGAAAATGTCGCCGCTACCACACATCTCTTGTCAACCTGCTAAGGAAACAAAAGGTAAACATTAGCGCACTCCAAAGTCACCAGAATGTGTAATTTTATATGTATTCTTAAAGCATAATGAAAAAAATATAAACATCGAGCTGTTACTTACCAAAAAACTAATTATTCACGCAGTCATCCTCTCTACGTAGATACATTCCGTGGGAAGAATGCTATGTGCACAGCACTAGCGATTTTCTTCTAGAAAATGTCGCCGCTACCACACATCTCTTGTCAACCTCCTGAGGAAACAAACGGTAAACATTAGCGCACTCCAAATTCACCAGAATGTGTAATTTTATCTATATTCTTAAAGCATAATGAAAAAAATTTAAACACCGAGCTGCTACTTACCAAAAAATTAATAATTCATGCAGTCATCCTCTCTATGTAGATACATTCGATGGGAAGAATGCTATGTGCACAGCACTAGCTACTTTCTTCTAGAAAATGTCGCCGCTACCACACATATCTTGACAATCTGCTAAGGAAATAAAAGGTAAACATTAACGCACTCCAAAGTCACCAGAATGTGTAATTTTATCTGTATTCTTAAAGCATAATGAGAAAAATTTAAACATCGAGCTGTTACTTACCAAAAAAATAAAAATTCACGCAGTCATCCTCTCTACGTAGATACATTCGTTGGGAAGAATGCTATGTGCACAGCACTAGCGATTTTCTTCTAGAAAATGTCGCCGCAACCACAAATCTCTTATCAACCTGCTAAGGAAACAAAAGGTAAACATTAGCGCACTCCAAAGTCACCAGAATGTGTAATTTTATCTGTATTCTTAAAGCATAATGAAAAAAATTTAAACATCGAGCTGTTACTTACCAAAAAACTAATTATTCACGCAGTCATCGTCTCTACGTAGATACATTCGGTGGGAAGAATACTATGTGCACAGCCCAAGCGATTTTCTTCTAGAAAATGTTGCCGCAACCACACATCTCTTGTCAACCTGCTAAGCAAACAAATGGTAAACATTAGCGCACTCCAAAGTCACCAGAATGTGTAATTTTATCTGTATTCTTAAAGCATAATCAAAAAAATTTAAACATCGAGCTGCTACTTACCAAATAACTAATAATTCACGCATTCATGCTCTCTATGTAGATACATTCGATGGGAAGAATGCTATGTGCACGACACTAGCTATTTTCTTCTAGAAAATGTCGCCGCTACCACACATCTCTTGACAACCTGCTAAAGAAATAAAAGGTAAACATTAACGCACTCCAAAGTCACCAGAATGTGTAATTTTATTTGTATTCTTAAAGCATAATAAAAAAAATTTAAACATCGAGCTGTTACTTACCAAAAAACTAATTATTCACGCAGTCATCCTCTCTACGTAGATACATTCGGTGGGAAGAATGCTATGTGCACAGCACTAGCGATTTTCTTCTAGAAAATGTCGCCGCAACCACACATCTCTTGTCAACCTGCTAAGGAAACAAAAGGTAAACATTAGCGCACTCCAAAGTCGTCAGAATGTGTAATTTTATCTGTATTCTTAAAGCATAATGAAAAAAATTTAAACATCGAGCTGTTACTTACCAGAAAACTAATTATTCACGCAGTCATCCTCTCTACATAGACACATTCGGTGGGAAGAATGCTATGTGCACAGCACTAGCGATTTTCTTCTAGAAAATGTCGCCGCAACCACACATCTCTTGTCAACCTGCTAAGGAAACAAAAGCTAAACATTAGCGCACTCCAAATTCACCAAAATGTGTAATTTTATCTGTATTCTTAAAGCATAATCAAAAAAATTTAAACATCGAGCTGCTACTTACCAAATAACTAATAATTCACGCATTCATGCTCTCTATGTAGATACATTCGATGGGAAGAATGCTATGTGCACGACACTAGCTATTTTCTTCTAGAAAATGTCGCCGCTACCACACATCTCTTGACAACCTGCTAAAGAAATAAAAGGTAAACATTAACGCACTCCAAAGTCACCAGAATGTGTAATTTTATTTGTATTCTTAAAGCATAATAAAAAAAATTTAAACATCGAGCTGTTACTTACCAAAAAACTAATTATTCACGCAGTCATCCTCTCTACGTAGATACATTCGGTGGGAAGAATGCTATGTGCACAGCACTAGCGATTTTCTTCTAGAAAATGTCGCCGCAACCACACATCTCTTGTCAACCTGCTAAGGAAACAAAAGGTAAACATTAGCGCACTCCAAAGTCACCAGAATGTGTAATTTTATCTGTATTCTTAAAGCATAATGAAAAAAATTTAAACATCGAGCTGTTACTTACCAGAAAACTAATTATTCACGCAGTCATCCTCTCTACGTAGATACATTCGGTGGGAAGAATGCTATGTGCACAGCACTAGCGATTTTCTTCTAGAAAATGTCGCCGCAACCACACATCTCTTGTCAACCTGCTAAGGAAACAAAAGGTAAACATTAGCGCACTCCAAAGTCACCAGAATGTGTAATTTTATCTATATTCTTAAAGCATAATGAAGAAAATTGAAACACCGAGCTGCTCCTTAAAAAAACTAATAATTCACGCAGTCATCCTCTCTATGTAGATACATTCGATGGGAAGAATGCTATGTGCACAGCACTAGCTAGTTTCTTCTAGAAAATGTCGCCGCTACCACACATATCTTGACAATCTGCTAAGGAAACAAAAGGTAAACATTAACCCACTCCAAAGTCACCAGAATGTGTAATTTTATCTGTATTCTTAAAGCATAATGAAAAAAATTTAAACATCGAGCTGTTACTTACCAAAAACTAATTATTCACGCAGTCATCCTCTCTACGTAGATACATTCGGTGGGAAGAATGCTACGTGCACAGCACTAGCGATTTTCTTCTAGAAAATGTCGCCGCATCCACACATCTCTTGTCAACCTGCTAAGGAAACAAAAGGTAAACATTAGCGCATTCCAAAGTCACCAGAATGTGTAATTTTATCTGTATTCTTAAAGCATAATCAAAAAAATTTAAACATCGAGCTGTTACTTACCAAAAAACTAATAATTCACGCAGTCATCCTCTCTACGTAGATACATTCGGTGGGAAGAATGCTATGTGCACAGCACTAGCGATTTTCTTCTAGAAAATGTCGCCGCAATCACACATCTCTTGTCAACCTGCTGAGGAAACAAAAGGTAAACATTAGCGCACTCCAAAGTCACCAGAATGTGTAATTTTATATGTATTCTTAAAGCATAATGAAAAAAAGTTAACCATCGAGCTGTTACTTACCAAAAGACTAATTATTCACGCAGTCATCCTCTCTACGTAGATACATTCGGTGGGAAGCATGCTATGTGCACAGGACTAGCGATTTTCTACTAGAAAATGTCGTGACTACCACACATCTCTTTTCAACCTGTTAAGGAAACGAAAGGGAAACATTAGCGCACTCCAAAGTCACCAGAATGTGTAATTTTATATGTATTCTTAAAGCATAATCAAAAAATATAAACATCGAGCTGTTACTTACCAAAAAACTAATTATTCACGGAGTCATCCTCTCTACGTAGATACATTCGGTGTGAAGAATGCTATGTGCACAGCACTAGCGATTTTCTTCTAGAAAATGTCGCCGCAACCACAAATCTCTTGTCAACCTGCTATCGAAGCAAAAGGTAAACATTAGCGCACTCCTAAGTCACCAGAATGTGTAATTATATCTGTATTCTTAAAGCATAAAGAAAAAATTTATACATCGAGCTGTTACTTACCAAAAAACTAATTATTCACGCAGTCATCCTATCTACGTAGATTCATTCAGTGGGAAGAATGCTATGTGCACAGCACTAGCGATTTTCTTCTAGAAAATGTCGCCGCAACCACACATCTCTTGCCAAACTGCTAAGGAAACAAAAGGTAAACATTAGCGCACTCCAAAGTAACCAGAATGTATATTTTTATCTGTATTCTTAAAGCATAATGAAAAAGATTTTAACATCAAGAAGTTACTATCCCAAAAACCTAATAATTCTCGCAGTCATCCGCTGTACGTAGATACATTCGGTGGGAAGAATGCTATGTGCACAGCACTAGCGATTTTCTTGTAGAAAATGTCGCCGTTACCACACATCTCATGTCAACCTGCTAAGGAAACAAAAGGTAAACATTAGCGCACTCCAAAGTCACCAGAATGTGTAATTTTATCTGTATTCTTAAAGCATAATAAAAAAAATTTAAACATCGAGCTGTTACTTACCAAAAACCTAATTATTCACGCAGTCATCCTCTCTACGTAGATACATTTGGTGGGAAAAATAATATGTGCACAGCACTAGCGATTTTCTTCTAGAAAATGTCGCCGCAACCACACATCTCTTGTCAACCTGCTAAGGAAACAAAAGGTAAACATTAGCGCACTCCAAAGTCACCAGAATGTGTAATTTTATCTGTATTCTTAAAGCATAATGAAAAAAATTTAAACATCGAGCTGTTACTTACCAGAAAACTAATTATTCACGCAGTCATCCTCTCTACGTAGATACATTCGGTGGGAAGAATGCTATGTGCACAGCACTAGCGATTTTCTTCTAGAAAATGTCGCCGCAACCACACATCTCTTGTCAACCTGCTAAGGAAACAAAAGGTAAACATTAGCGCACTTCAAAGTCACCAGAATGTGTAATTTTATCTATATTCTTAAAGCATAATGAAGAAAATTGAAACACCGAGCTGCTACTTACAAAAAACTAATAATTCACGCAGTCATCCTCTCTATGTAAGTACATTCGATGGGAAGAATGCTATGTGCACAGCACTAGCTAGTTTCTTCAAGAAAATGTCGCTGCTACCACACATATCTTGACAATCTGCTAAGGAAATAAAAGGTAAACATTAACGCACCCCAAAGTCACCAGAGTGTGTAATTTTATCTGTATTCTTAAAGCATAATGAAAAAAATTTAAACATCGAGCTGTTACTTACCAAAAAGTAATTATTCACGCAGTCATCCTCTCTACGTAGATACATTCGGTGGGAAGAATGCTACGTGCACAGCACTAGCGATTTTCTTCTAGAAAATGTCGCCGCAACCACACATCTCTTGTCAACCTGCTAAGGAAACAAAAGGTAAACATTAGCGCACTCCAAAGTCACCAGAATGTGTAATTTTATTTGTATTCTTAAAGCATAATGAAAAAAATTTAAACATCGAGCTGTTACTTACCAAAAAACTAATTATTCACGCAGTCATCGTCTCTACGTAGATACATTCGGTGGGAAGAATATTATGTGCACAGCACAAGCGATTTTCTTCTAGAAAATGTTGCCGCAACCTCACATCTCTTGTCAACCTGCTAAGGAAACAAAAGGTAAACATTAGCGCATTCCAAAGTCACCAGAATGTGTAATTTTATCTGTATTCTTAAAGCATAATCAAAAAAATTTAAACATCGAGCTGCTACTTACCAAATAACTAATAATTCACGCATTCATGCTCTCTATGTAGAAACAATAGATGGGAAGAATGCTATGTGCACGGCACTAACTATTTTCTTCTAGAAAATGTCGCCGCTACCACACATCTCTTGTCAACCTACTAAGGAAATAAAAGGTAAACATTAACACACTCCAAAGTCACCAGAATGTGTAATTTTATCTGTATTCTTAAAGCATAATGAAAAAAATTTAAACATCGAGCTGTTACTTACCAAAAAACTAATTATTCACGCAGTCATCCTCTCTACGTAGATAAATTCGGTGGGAAGAATGCTATGTGCACAGCACTAGTGATTTTCTTCTAGAAAATGTCGCCGCAACCAACATTTCTTGTCAACCTGCTAAGGAAACAAAAGGTAAACATTAGCGCACTCCAAAGTCACCAGAATGTGTAATTTTATCTGTATTCTTAACCCTGCTGTTCTGTTCACTTTTACTTGACATATATACTGTTCGGGTCAATATGACCCGACATATCAAAATGCTTTAGAAACATAAATTTTGGTACAGTTTTAGCTATCGACATTGTTGTTCTATTCCAGTACCTTGTTAGTAATAATAATAATAATAATAATAATAATAATAATGGTAATAATAATAATAATAACAATGCATACAACTTTATTGAGGGATATTTTTCATTTAAATATGCACATAAATTTGAAACAACAGACAGTTTCCATTACAGGCATTCAACTTAGAAAGCACTACAGTTTTTCCATACTTCTATTCTTATTGTTGACAGTTTAGACGTAAGTATTGACATTTTCTAACAACAGACAGTTGTCATTACAGATATTCATCTTAGAGCACACTACAGTACAGAACACACTACAGTTTTTTTATTACATTCCAACATAGAAAGCACTACAACTTTAGAATCCTCTCTTCTTACTGATTGTAGTTTAGGCACAAGTATTCACATAAATTTGAAACAACAGAATTTTCAATACAATCATCTTATAAAATACTACAGTTCTTTTCTTACTGCTTGCACTGTGGACACAAGTAGGTTACATGTTTCTTGCAAATATGTTTACTACATTTTCCACACACCATGTTTGTTTTATTGTCATTACTTGATGGACAGAACTTACAGCGTGCACGTTTTGTAGATTTTCTTGTTGTTACCGATTCTGACACACCACCCACATCATTCGGGTTTTGGATGCTTGTGACCATTCTCAAAGAATCTTCTGTTCTTGGGAAATGCGTTCTTGATGCAATATGTTCTTTTATCAGTGACTTTCCAAGTTCCTCCAAGAATATTCTCCTTCTAGTCAATTTGCTTGCATTCCAATTAGGGTCAACCGAAATCCACAAAACGTATGCATTATAAGCAGAAACATCAAGAATATTGTAGAAAACTATCATTGGCCACCTATTACTTTTTCGTTTGCATGTATATGTACCTAATAACTGATCAAGCGTGTCTACAGCACCTTTGGTTGAATTATAGTCCAAAATCATTTTTGGCTTCTTATCAGCCCTGTCACTGATTTCCGCATCATGGTGGAGAGTGCTCATAAGTACAACATTCTTGTGTCTCTTAGGAATATAATTAACCACAGTAGTGTCATTTGTGAAGTAAAATGAAGAGCTGTGTACCTCCTTGTTGGTCATTTTGTGTGGAAGCTCCGGCTTATTTTTCCGTATAGTTCCCAACATAGTCAATTTCCTTTTCAGAAGCAGCTGCCCCAAATTGTACGACGTAAAAAAGTTGTCACACGTGATATTCTGACCACGTAACTCAGAAGTGAGATCAGATACCACCCTCATTCCCTGATTTCTTTCTGGTGCCGCTCCACTCACCTTTCCTGTATAAATTTGGGCTTTCAGTACGTATGAAGTTTTGCTGTCACACATGGTCCATATTTTGATCCCATATTTTGCCGGTTTACTTGGGATATACTGCTTGAATGGACAGCGACCTCTAAATGCTACTAACTGCTCGTCAACAGTAACATTTTCTCCTGGATTATACAGTTGAGGAAGGACCTCTACCCACTTCTCCCAAATACTACGAATTGCGGCAAGTTTGTCAGTACGTCGTCTTTCCTCTCTAGTAGATTTCTTGTCAAATCGCAGGACACGTGATATCTTACAGAATGTTTCATGAGACATGGTTGCTCGAAATATGTTTCGCCCAGTATCTTTATCCCACAAACTTTTTGTAGACTCCCCATGAGATCGATATACACCCGCTAGGAGTAAGAGTCCTAAGTATGCATGGAAAACAGAACCATCAATATCTGTCCACTGTTCACCATAAACTCGCTGCCCTTCAATATTTGTCATCTCTATTATTTCATTTTGAAGCGCTGTGTGAAATACTGCTTCAAATGAACATTTTACATCAGATATTCTGCTGACTGCATACCTGGTAACTCCTGGGGTACTCTTGATGATGTTCGAAGCTGGTAGGCGACCATGTTGTGCTGGTGGATGCAACTGCCATTCTATATTCCCATTTTTAGAAAGAAAAGTCTCTACACTATTTTGTATGGGCTGTGGACTGTCGTAACTGTCATCGGAACACTCGCTTTCAGATGCATTGCTGATGTGATCTTCAAACTCAGAAAGTGATCCTTCATCTGGTGAGGCATTTACTATTTCTTCCAACTCACGATCATTCAATGGTCTCATCGCCATGGTGTCACAAGTCAAACTGGGCAGAAACAAAGCATTCCAATTATTGAGAACTGCCAATTATTATTTCCTGGGGAAAGCAACAAACAAGCCCATTGTTGTGAACGCATGGAGCTTTAGGTGATTGTTGAGAGTAAGTTGGAATGATGCAGTCACTATTCCCACACAACACAACAAAAATAATTTTCGCCATTTCCAGATTTTAGAAATAAATACGAGTTACACTAAACATATTTGTGTCGGGTCATTATGACCCGAACATTACATATGCAACTATTACAGTTGAAGCCCAAACTTCTTAAACTTTTTTAAAACCTTTTAAAACACATGCTGCTCATCCATTTTCAGACAAAGTCACAAAGTTTCATAAATATATATTGGTATTTACATAATGTAAAATAACGTTCATATTCGTTTCGGGTCATATAGACCCGAACAGAACAGCAGGGTTAAAGCATAATGAAAAAAATTTAAACAACGATCTGTTACTTACCAAAAAACTAACTATTCACGCAGTCATCCTCTCTACGTAGATACATTCGGTGGGAAGAATGCTATGTGCACAGCACTAGCGATTTTCTTCTAGAAAATGTCGCCGCTACCACACATCTCTTGTCAACCTGCTAAGGAAACAAAAGGTAAACATTAGCGCACTCCAAAGTCACCAGAAAGTGTAATTTTATATGTATTCTTAAAGCATAATGAAAGAAATATAAACATCGAGCTGTTACTTACCAAAAAACTAATTATTCACGCAGTCATCCTCTCTACGTAGATACATCCCGTGGGAAGAATGCTATGTGCACAGCACTAGCGATTTTCTGCTAGAAAATGTCGCCGCTACCACACATCTCTTGTCAACCTCCTGAGGAAACAAACGGTAAACATTAGCGCACTTCAAAGTCACCAGAATGTGTAATTTTATCTATATTCTTAAAGCATAATGAAAAAAATTAAAACACCGAGCTGCTACTTACCAAAAAACTAATAATTCACGCAGTCATCCTCTCTATGTAGATACATTCGATGGGAAGAATGCTATGTGCACAGCACTAGCTACTTTCTTCTAGAAAATGTCGCCGCTACCACACATATCTTGATAATCTGCTAAGGAAATAAAAGGTAAACATTAACGCACTCCAAAGTCACCAGAATGTGTAATTTTATCTGTATTCTTAAAGCATAATGAAAAAAATTTAAACATCGAGCTGTTACTTACCAAAAAATTAATAATTCACGCAGTCATCCTCTCTACGTAGATACATTCGGTGGGAAGAATGCTATGTGCACAGCACTAGCGATTTTCTTCTAGAAAATGTCGCCGCAACCACAAATCTCTTATCAACCTGCTCAGGAAACAAAAGGTAAACATTAGCGCACTCCAAAGTCACCAGAATGTGTAATTTTATCTGTATTCTTAAAGCATAATGAACAAAATTTAAACATCGAGCTGTTACTTACCAGAAAACTAATTATTCACCCAGTCATCCTCTCTACGTAGATACATTCGGTGGGAAGAATGCTATGTGCACAGCACTAGCGATTTTCTTCTAGAAAATGCGCCGCAACCACACATCTCTTGTCAACCTGCTAAGGAAACAAAAGGTAAACATTAGCGCACTCCAAAGTCACCAGAATGTGTAATTTTATCTGTATTCTTAAAGCATAATCAAAAAAATTTAAACATCGAGCTGCTACTTACCAAATAACTAATAATTCACGCATTCGTGCTCTCTATGTACATACATTCGATGGGAAGAATGCTATGTGCACGACACTAGCTATTTTCTTCTTGAAAATGTCGCCGCTACCACACATCTCTTGACAACCTGCTAAAGAAATAAAAGGTAAACATTAACGCACTCCAAAGTCACCAGAATGTGTAATTTTATCTGTATTCTTAAAGCATAATAAAAAAAATTTAAACATCGAGCTGTTACTTACCAAAAAGCTAATTATTCGCGCAGTCATCCTCTCTACAAAGATACATTCGGTGGGACGAATGCTATGTGCACAGCACTAGCGATTTTCTTCTAGAAAATGTCGCCGCAACCACACATCTCTTGTCAACCTGCTAAGGAAACAAAAGGTAAACATTGGCGCACTCCAAAGTCACCAGAATGTGTAATTTTATCTGTATTCTTAAAGCATAATGAAAAAAATTTAAACATCGAGCTGTTACTTACCAGAAAACTAATTATTCACGCAGTCATCCTCTCTACGTAGATACATTCGGTGGGAAGAATGCTATGTGCACAGCACTAGCGATTTTCTTCTAGAAAATGTCGCCGCAACCACACATCTCTTGTCAACCTGCTAAGGAAACAAAGGGTAAACATTAGCGCACTCCAAAGTCACCAGAATGTGTAATTTTATCTGTATTCTTAAAGCATAATGAATAAAATTTAAACATCGAGCTGTTACTTACCAGAAAACTAATTATTCACGCAGTCATCCTCTCTACGTAGATACATTCGGTGGGAAGAATGCTATGTGCACAGCACTAGCGATTTTCTTCTAGAAAATGTCGCAGCAACCACACATCTCTTGTCAACCTGCTAAGGAAACAAAAGGTAAACATTAGCGCACTCCAAAGTCTCCAGAATGTGTAATTTTATTTGTATTCTTAAAGCATAATCAAAAAAATTTAAACATCGAGCTGCTACTTACCAAATAACTAATAATTCACGCATTCATGCTCTCCATGTAGATACATTCGATGGGAAGAATGCTATGTGCACGACACTAGCTATTTTCTTCTAGAAAATGTCGCCGCTACCACACATCTCTTGACAACCTGCTAAAGAAATAAAAGGTAAACATTAACACACTCCAAAGTAACCAGAATGTGTAATTTTATCTGTATTCTTAAAGCATAATAAAAAAAATTTAAACATCGAGCTGTTACTTACCAAAAAGCTAATTATTCACGCAGTCATCCTCTCTACGTAGATACATTTGGTGGGAAGAATGCTATGTGCACAGCACTAGCGATTTTCTTCTAGAAAATGTCGCCGCAACCACACATCTCTTGTCAACCTGCTAAGGAAACAAAAGGTAAACATTAGCGCACTCCAAAGTCACCAGAATCTGTAATTTTATCCGTATTCTTAAAGCATAATGAAAAAAATTTAAACATCGAGCTGTTACTTACCAGAAAACTAATTATTCACGCAGTCATCCTCTCTACGTAGATACATTCGGTGGGAAGAATGCTATGTGCACAGCACTAGCGATTT
Source organism: Schistocerca cancellata (assembly GCF_023864275.1). Classification (NCBI taxonomy): domain Eukaryota; kingdom Metazoa; phylum Arthropoda; class Insecta; order Orthoptera; family Acrididae; genus Schistocerca; species Schistocerca cancellata. The sequence continues at coordinate 16,339,028 of NC_064627.1, read as the reverse complement.
TCTTCTAGAAAATGTCGCCGCAACCACACATCTCTTGTCAACCTTCTAAGGAAACAAAAGGTAAACATTAGCGCACTTCAAAGTCACCAGAATGTGTAATTTTATCTATATTCTTAAAGCATAATGAAGAAAATTGAAACACCGAGCTGCTACTTACAAAAAACTAATAATTCACGCAGTCATCCTCTCTATGTAGATACATTGGATGGGAAGAATGCTATGTGCACAGCACTAGCTAGTTTCTTCAAGAAAATGTCGCCGCTACCACACATATCTTGACAATCTGCTAAGGAAATAAAAGGTAAACATTAACGCACTCCAAAGTCACCAGAGTTTGTAATTTTATCTGTATTCTTAAAGCATAATGAAAAAAATTTAAACATCGAGCTGTTACTTACCAAAAACTAATTATTCACGCAGTCATCCTCTCTACGTAGATCCTTTCGGTGGGAAGAATGCTACGTGCACAGCACTAGCGATTTTCTTCTAGAAAATGTCGCCGCAACCACACATCTCTTGTCAACCTGCTAAGGAAACAAAAGGTAAACATTAGCGCACTCCAAAGTCACCAGAATGTGTAATTTTATCTGTATTCTTAAAGCATAATGAAAAAAATTTAAACATCGAGCTGTTACTTACCAAAAAACTAATTATTCACGCAGTCATCGTCTCTACGTAGATACATTCGGTGGGAAGAATATTATGTGCACAGTACAAGCGATTTTTTTCTAGAAAATGTTGCCGCAACCTCACATCTCTTGTCAACCTGCTAAGGAAACAAAAGGTAAACATTAGCGCATTCCAAAGTCACCAGAATGTGTAATTTTATCTGTATTCTTAAAGCATAATCAAAAAAATTTAAACATTGAGCTGCTACTTACCAAATAACTAATAATTCACGCATTCATGCTCTCTATGTAGAAACAATCGATGGGAAGAATGCTATGTGCACGGCACTAACTATTTTCTTCTAGAAAATGTCGCCGCTACCACACATCTCTTGTCAACCTACTAAGGAAATAAAAGGTAAACATTAACACACTCCAAAGTCACCAGAATGTGTAATTTTATCTGTATCCTTAAAGCATAATGAAAAAAATTTAAACATCGAGCTGTTACTTACCAAAAAACTAATTATTCACGCAGTCATCCTCTCTACGTAGATAAATTCGGTGGGAAGAATGCTATGTGCACAGCACTAGTGATTTTCTTCTAGAAAATGTCGCCGCAACCAACATCTCTTGTCAACCTGCTAAGGAAACAAAAGGTAAACATTAGCGCACTCCAAAGTCACCAGAATGTGTAATTTTATCTGTATTCTTAAAGCATAATGAAAAAAATTTAAACAACGATCTGTTACTTACCAAAAAACTCATTATTCACGCAGTCATCCTCTCTACGTAGATACATTCGGTGGGAAGAATGCTATGTGCACAGCACTAGCGATTTTCTTCTAGAAAATGTCGCCGCTACCACACATCTCTTGTCAACCTGCTAAGGAAACAAAAGGTAAACATTAGCGCACTCCAAAGTCACCAGAAAGTGTAATTTTATATGTATTCTTAAAGCATAATGAAAAAAATATAAACATCGAGCTGTTACTTACCAAAAAACTAATTATTCACGCAGTCATCCTCTCTACGTAGATACATCCCGTGGGAAGAATGCTATGTGCACAGCACTAGCGATTTTCTTCTAGAAAATGTCGCCGCTACCACACATCTCTTGTCAACCTCCTGAGGAAACAAACGGTAAACATTAGCGCACTCCAAAGTCACCAGAATGTGTAATTTTATCTATATTCTTAAAGCATAATGAAAAAAAATTAAACACCGAGCTGCTACTTACCAAAAAACTAATAATTCACGCAGTCATCCTCTCTATGTAGATACATTCGATGGGAGGAATGCTATGTGCACAGCACTAGCTACTTTCTTCTAGAAAATGTCGCCGCTACCACACATATCTTGATAATCTGCTAAGGAAATAAAAGGTAAACATTAACGCACTCCAAAGTCACCAGAATGTGTAATTTTATCTGTATTCTTAAAGCATAATGAAAAAAATTTAAACATCGAGCTGTTACTTATCAAAAAATTAATAATTCACGCAGTCATCCTCTCTACGTAGATACATTCGGTGGGAAGAATGCTATGTGCACAGCACTAGCGATTTTCTTCTAGAAAATGTCGCCGCAACCACAAATCTCTTATCAACCTGCTAAGGAAACAAAAGGTAAACATTAGCGCACTCCAAAGTCACCAGAATGTGTAATTTTATCTGTATTCTTAAAGCATTATGAAAAAAATTTAAACATCGAGCTGTTACTTACCAGAAAACTAATTATTCACGCAGTCATCCTCTCTACGTAGATACATTCGGTGGGAAGAAAGCTATGTGCACAGCACTAGCGATTTTCTTCTAGAAAATGCGCCGCAACCACACATCTCTTGACAACCTGCTAAAGAAATAAAAGGTAAACATTAACGCACTCCAAAGTCACCAGAATGTGTAATTTTATCTGTATTCTTAAAGCATAATGAAAAAAATTTAAACATCGAGCTGTTACTTACCAAAAAACTAATTATTCACGCAGTCATCCTCTCTACGTAGATAAATTCGGCGGGAAGAATGCTATGTGCACAGCACTAGTGATTTTCTTCTAGAAAATGTCGCCGCAACCAACATCTCTTGTCAACCTGCTAAGGAAACAAAAGGTAAACATTAGCGCACTCCAAAGTCACCAGAATGTGTAATTTTATCTGTATTCTTAAAGCATAATGAAAAAAATTTAAACATCGAGCTGTTACTTACCAGAAAACTAATAATTCACGCAGTCATCCTCTCTACGTAGATACATTCGGTGGGAAGAATGCTATGTGCACAGCACTAGCGATTTTCTTCTAGAAAATGTCGCCGCACCCACACATCTCTTGTCAACCTGCTAAGGAAACAAAAGGTAAACTTTAGCGCACTCCAAAGTAACCAGAATGTGTAATTTTATCTGTATTCTTAAAGCATAATGAAAAAAATTTTAACATCAAGTAGTTACTTCCCAAAAACCTAATAATTCACGCAGTCATCCGCTGTACGTAGATACATTAGTGGGAAGAATGCTATGTGCACAGCACTAGCGATTTTCTTCTAGAAAATGTCGCCGCTACCACACATCTTTTGTCAACCTGCTACGGAAACAAAAGGTAAACATTATCGCACTCCAAAGTCACCAGAATGTGTAATATTATATGTATTCTTAAAGCATAATGAAAAAATATAAACATCGAGCTGTTACTTACCAAAAAACTAATTATTCACGCAGTCATCCTCTCTACGTAGATACATTCGGTGGGAAGAACGCTATGTGCACAGCACTAGCGATTTTCTTCTAGAAAATGTCGCCTCTAACACACATCTCTTGTCAACCTCCTGAGGAAACAAACGGTAAACATTAGCGCACTCCAAAGTCAACAGAATGTGTAATTTTATCTGTATTCTTGAAGCATAATGAAAAAAATTTAAACATCGAGCTGTTACTTACCAAAATACTAATTATTCACGGAGTCATCCTCTCTACGTAGATACATTCGGTGTGAAGGATGCTATGTGCACAGCACTAGAGATTTTCTTCTAGAAAATGTCGCCGCAACCACAAATCTGTTGTCAAACTGCTAACGAAACAAAACGTAAACATTAGCGCACTCCAAAGTCACCAGAATGTGTAATATTATCTGTATTCTTAAAGCATAATGAAAAAAATTTAAACATCGAGCTGTTACTTACCAAAAAACTAATTATTCACGGAGTCATCCTCTCTACGTAGATACATTCGGTGTCAAGGATGCTATGTGCACAGCACTAGCGATTTTCTTCTAGAAAATGTCGCCGCAACCACAAATCTCTTGTCCACTTGCTAACGAAACAAAAGGTAAACATTAGCGCACTCCAAAGTCACCAGAATGTGTAATTTTATCTGTATTCTTAAAGCATAGTGAAAAATTTAAAACATCGAGCTGTTACTTACGAAAAAACTAATTATTCACGCAGTCATCCTCTCTACGTAGATACATTCGGTGTGAAGAATGCTACGTGCACAGCACTAGCGATTTTCTTCTAGAAAATGTCGCCGCAACCACAAATCTCTTGTCAACCTGCTAACGAAACGAAAGGTAAACATCAGCGCACTCCAAAGTCACCAGAATGTGTAATTTTATCTGTATTCTTAAAGCATAAAGAAAAAATTTATACATCGAGCTGTTACTTACCAAAAAACTAATTATTCACGCAGTCATCCTCTCTACGTAGATTCATTCGGTGGAAAGAATGCTATGTGCGCAGCACTAGCGATTTTCTTCTAGAAAATGTCGCCGCAACCACACATCTCTTGTCAAACTGCTAAGGAAAGAAAAGGTAAACATTAGCGCACTCCAAAGTAACCAGAATGTGTAATTTTATCTGTATTCTTAAAGCATAATGAAAAAAATTTTAACATCAAGCAGTTACTATCCCAAAAACCTAATAATTCACGCAGTCATCCGCTGTACGTAGATACATTCGGTGGGAAGAATGCTATGTGCACAGCACTAGCGATTTTCTTCTAGAAAATGTCGCCGTTACCACACATCTCGTGTCAACCTGCTAAGGAAACAAAAGGTAAACATTAGCGCACTCCAAAGCCACCAGAATGTGTAATTCTATCTGTATTCTTGAAGCATAATGAAAAAAATTTAAACAACGAGCTGTTACTTACCAAAAAACTAACTATTCACGCAGTCATCCTCTCTACGTAGATACATTCGGTGGGAAGAATGCTATGTGCACAGCACTAGCGATTTTCTTCTAGAAAATGTCGCCGCTACCACACATCTCTTGTCAACCTGCTAAGGAAACAAAAGGTAAACATTAGCGCACTCCAAAGTCACCAGAATGTGTAATTTTATATGTATTCTTAAAGCATAATGAAAAAAATATAAACATCGAGCTGTTACTTACCAAAAAACTAATTATTCACGCAGTCATCCTCTCTACGTAGATACATTCCTTGGGAAGAATGCTATGTGCACAGCACTAGCGATTTTCTTCTAGAAAATTTCGCCGCTACCACACATCTCTTGTCAACCTCCTGAGGAAACAATCGGTAAACATTAGCGCACTCCAAAGTCACCAGAATGTGTAATTTTATCTATATTCTTAAAGCATAATGAAAAAAATTTAAACACCGAGCTGCTACTTACCAAAAAACTAATAATTCACGCAGTCATCCTCTCTATGTAGATACATTCGATGGGAAGAATGTTATGTGCACAGCACTAGCTACTTTCTTCTAGAAAATGTCGCCGCTACCACACATATCTAAACAATCTACTAAGGAAATAAAAGGTAAACATTAACGCACTCCAAAGTCACCAGAATGTGTAATTTTATCTGTATTCTTAAAGCATAATGAAAAAAATTTAAACATCGTGCTGTTACTTACCAAAAAACTAATAATTCACGCAGTCATCCTCTCTACGTAGATACATTCGGTGGGAAGAATGCTATGTGCACAGCACTAGCGATTTTCTTCTAGAAAATGTCGCCGCAACCACAAATCTCTTATCAACCTGCTAAGGAAACAAAAGGTAAACATTAGCGCACTCCAAAGTCACCAGAATGTGTAATTTTATCTGTATTCTTAAAGCATAATGAAAAAAATTTAAACATCGAGCTGTTACTTACCAAAAAACTAATAATTCACGCAGTCATCCTCTCTACGTAGATACATTCGGTGGGAAGAATGCTATGTGCACAGCACTAGCGATTTTCTTCTAGAAAATGTCGCCGCAACCACACATCTCTTGTCAACCTGCTGAGGAAACAAAAGGTAAACATTAGCGCACTCCAAAGTCGCCAGAATGTGTAATTTTATATGTATTCTTAAAGCATAATGAAAAAAATTTAACCGTCGAGCTGTTACTTACCAAAAGACTAATTATTCACGCAGTCATCCTCTCTACGTAGATACATTCGGTGGGAAGCATGCTATGTGCACAGCACTAGCGATTTTCTACTAGAAAATGTCGTGACTACCACACATCTCTTTTCAACCTGTTAAGGAAACGAAAGGGAAACATTAGCGCACTCCAAAGTCACCAGAATGTGTAATTTCATCTGTATTCTTAAAGCATAATGAAAAAAATTTAGACATCGAGTTGTTACCTACCAAAAAACTAATTATTCACGCAGTCATCCTCTCTACATAGATACATTCGGTGGGAAGAATGCTATGTGCACAGCACTAGCGATTTTCTTCTACAAAATGTCGCCGCTACCACACTTTTATTGTCAACCTGCTAAGGAAACAAAAGGTAAACATTAGCGCACTCCAAAGTCACCAGAATGTGTAATTTTATCTGTATTCTTAAAGCATAATGAAAAAAATTTAAACACCGAGCTGTTACTTCGAAAAAACCTAATAATTAACGCAGTCATCCACTGTACGTAGACACATTCGGTGTGAAGAATGCTATGTGCACAGCAATAGCGATTTTCTTCTCTAATATGTCGCCGCTCCCACACATCTCTTGTCAACCTGTTAAGGAAACGAAAGGTAAACATTAGCGCACTCCAAAGTCACCAGAATGTAAAATTTTATCTGTATTCTTAAAGCATGGTCAAAAATTTAAACATCAAGCTATTACTTACCAAAAAACTAATTATTCACGCAGTCATCCTCTCTAGGTAGATACATTCGGTATGAAGAATGCCATGTGCAAAGCACTAGCGATTTTCTTCTAGAAAATGTCGCCGCTATCACACATCTCTCGTCAACCTGTTAAGGAAACAAAAGGTAAACATTCGCGCACTCCAAAGTCACCAGAATGTGTAATTTTATCTGTATTCTTAAAGCATAATGAAAAAAATTTACACATCGAGCTGTTACTTACCAAAAAACTAATTATTCACGCAGTCATCCTGTCTACGTAGATACATTCGGTGGGAAGAATGCTATGTGCAAAGCACTAGCGATTTTCTTCTAGAAAATATCGCCACTACCACACATCTCTTGACAACCTGCTAAAGAAAAAAAAAGGTAAACATTAGGGCACTCCAAAGTCACCAGAATGTATAATTTTATCTGTATTCTTAAAGTATAGTCAAAAATTTAAACATCGAGCTATTACTTACCAGAAACCTAATTATTCACGCAGTCAGCCTCTCTACGTAGATACATTCGGTGTGAAGAATGCTATGTGCACAGCACTAGCGATTTTCTTCTAGAAAATGTCGCCGCTACCTCACATCTCTTGTCAACCTGTTAAGGAAACAAAAGGTAAACTATAGCGCACTCCAAAGTCACCAGAATGTGTAATTTTATCTGTATTCTTAAAGCATAATGAAAAAAAATTTAACATCAATCAGTTACTTCCCAAAAACCTAATAATTCACGGAGACATCCACTGTACGTAGATACATTCGGTGTGAAGAATGCTATGTGCACAGCACTAGCGATTTTCTTTTCTAATATGTCGCCGCTCCCCCACATTCCTTGTCAACCTGTTAAGGAAACGAAAGGTAAACATTAGCGCACTCCAAATTCACCAGAATGTGTAATTTTATCTGCATTCTGAAACGATAATCAAAAAAATTTAAACATCGAGCTGTTACTTACCAAAAAACTAATCATTCACGCAGTCATTCTCACTACGTTGATACATTCGGTGGGAAGAACGCTATGTGCACAGCACAAGCGATTTTCTCCTAGAAAATGTCGCCGCTACCACACATCTCTTGTCATATTGCTAAGGAAACAAAAGGTAAACATTAGCGCACTCCAAAGTCACCAGAATCTGTAATTTTATCTGTATTCTTAAAGGATAATGGGAAAAATTTAAACATCGAGTTGTTACTTCCCAAAAACCTAATTATTCACGCACTCATCCTCTCTACGAAGATACATTCGGTGGGAAGAATGCTATGTGCACAGCACTAGCGATTTTCTTCTATACTCCATTCACCGAAACAAGAGACGTACTGTAAACACGGCAAGGCGCGTGACCACAGCGGTGCCGTCGAGGGGTGTACAAGGCAGGGGCGTCAGAAATTAAAATATTAAAGTTGTGTTTTTTATAATTTGGCGCCTGAACTTGATAAAGTTATCCGAGAACTACCTTCCGACACCTTTTTTTACATTACATTAAAATTTATTGTCACTGAAAAAGAGAAATATTTAAGCTATCAGGAAAAGTTGTTTTCTCGCGTTACTCTATATTTATCACGCCATATCTCATAAACTGTGTGTTGCACAGCAAAATAATTTTATAATTGCCTTCAGTACTATATGTTGATGACGTCTGCAAATTTTCTGCCCAATAGAGTCAGTAATAGTGAAGTAATAAATTAAAATCTCACGTCTGATGCAGATCTTTTACCAAATCATCATCCGAAATATAGTAAGCGACAAACTTTTCCCCTTTGAATTTTTTTGTGGGGGTGTAAGCGAGAAAAGTTTCATAAAGGTTTGAATTTAATTTTGTAGTTTGTTCGAATGCGATGGGTGCAACCGTTTGTCCTTTACGAGCGACGCATTGTGCGGTTCGCAGGCGCGGCGCTCAGTCAATGTGGCCGTCTCAGTTGCATGTGTGAGCTCGTTAGTGGGTGTTGTGCAGTGGCGGTTTCAGGATATCTTAAATTCATCTGTAAAGACGCTTGAAAGACTAGTTGTTGATTATTAGAGTAAGTATATCTGTTTGTAGTGACGCTGAGCATTCACTGTTTATGTGTGAATCCAATAGCATGGTTTCTTATTTTATATATTCACTTATTTCATTAGCATCACATACGGCTGTCCTCATTAAGTCATCCACGGATTCAGCGAGCGAGGTCGACGTGTCAGTTCTGAGTCTACCAAAGAAGCGAGCAAAGAAGAAATCATTAAGTTCTCCTGAGAAGCACATGGTGCTTAATGTGTATAAAACGGAACTGTTACATCCAGAGCAGTCGATGAGTGACATTGTTTCGAAAACAGCTGCAGCTACTGGTGTTCGACATTCTTCAGTATATCGTGTGATGAGTCAGTACAAGGCCACACAATCTTTGAAGTCTCCCAAGAAAGGAAAATTACGACAGAAACTTTCTGAAAGTGTTGATGACTTCGATAGAAATGCGATACGAAGGAAAGTACACGATTTTTTTTTCGTAAGGAATTGCCAAGAATTGACAAAGTGCTTACAGTCGTGAATGTAGATGCAGATCTGGGCAATTTTCGGAGAACTACATTTTGTAAGTTATTGAGAGAAATGAATTTCAAATATTTCCGGCGTGGGCGCGATAGCATGCTTATAGACAGGGATGACATGATTCTATGGAGGCGACGTTATCTTCGAACCATTAAACGGTTGAGAGATGAAGGCAGACCCATTTACTATTTGGACGACACGTGGGTGAGCGCAGGACATACCCGAAGTTATGTCTGGGTAGATGACATTATAAATTCCTCAAAACAAGCGTTTCTGTCCGCATTATCCACCGGAAGCAAGGGCCCATCATGTAAAGGGAAATGTCTGATTATCGCACACATTGGCAGCAAAGCAGGGTTCGTTGAAGTATGTGTGTGGACTTTCGAATCCAAGAAAAGTGGAGATTATCACGAGAAGATGTGCGCCGAAACCTTCGAGAAGTGGTTTCAAGATGTTCTTCCTCGGCTTCAGGTAAAATGCGGTTATTGTTCTTGATAATGCGCCGTACCATTCTCGGAGAAAAGAAAAAGTTCCCAGTGCGAATTCCAATAACCACGAAATATCAGAGTGGCTAATATCTAAAACCACCGATTTCGAAGACGGTATGTTGAAGAAAGAACTTTTAGATATAGTTAAAAATCACAGAACAGCGTACAACGAATATGCAATAGATGAAATGGCGAAGAATGCAGGGAAAACTGTTCTCAGAATTCCTCCATACCACTGTGAATTAAACGCCATCGAGTTAGTGTGGACAGAATCAAAGGCTATGTTGCAGCGAAAAACAAAACATAGAAAATGCCGGAAGTTAAAGTACTGCTAGAAGAAGCAGTAAGAACAGTGACTGCAGAGAATTGGAGCAAGTGCGTCCTCCATGTCGTAGAAAAAGTGGAAACTCAAATGTGGAAATTAGACTGCATTATAGAGAAGAGAGAGGAGCGGTTTGTTATAAACCTCAATGAAAACAGTTCGACAGAGTGAACCTTGTTTCGTCCTTTATCATTATTATTACTGGTATTGTTATTAAAATTAACAATTAATTGTGTTTGAATGGAGCGTTTTGTTAGCAACCTGAATGACAACAAAACTGCTTCGACATAATGAACTCAGTTTAACATTATTTTTAAATTTATTTCGTACATTGTTGCTCAGGTTTCTCACGGTCTGCTGTGACAGCTCGGCAGCCAGCCGAACGCCGCCAGCTGCAAAGCGTGCGCCAAGGATTTTCCACACCCCTACGTATCACGTGAACACCGAATGCTTTCTCTGGAAACGAGGGTAGTCGCTCACGTGACACTGTTTATGTTTCGTCCCAGCTCTCGGTGAATAGACTATAGAAAATGTGGCCGCTACCACACATCTCTCGTCAACCTGCTAAGGAAACGAAAGGTAAACATTAGCGCACTCCAAAGTCACCAGAATGTGTAATTTTATCGGTATTCTTAAAAGACAATGAAAAAAATTTAAACATCGAATTGTTATTTCTCAAAAACCTAATTATTCACGCAGTCATCTCTCTACGTAGATACATTCGGTGTGAAGAATGCTATGTGCACAGCACTAGCGATTTTCTTCTAGAAAATGTCGCCGCTACCACACATCTCTTGTCAACCTGTTAAGGAAACAAAAGGTAAACATTAGCGCACTCCAAAGTCACCAGAATGTGTAATTTTATTTGTATTCTTAAAGGATAATGAAAAAAAATTAAACATCGAACTCTTACTTACCAAAAAACTAATCATTCACGCAGTCATCCTCACTACGTTGATACATTCGGTGGGAAGAACGCTATGTGCACAGCACAAGCGATTTTCTCCTACAAAATGTCGCCGCTACCACACATCTCTCGTCAAATTGCTAAGGAAACAAAAGGTAAACATTAGCGCACTCCAAAGTCACCAGAATGTGTAATTTTATCTGTATTCTTAAAGGATAATGGAAAAAATTTAAACATCGAGTTGTTACTTCCCGAAAACCTAATTATTCAAGCAGTCATCCTCTCTACGAAGATACATTCGGTGGGAAGAATGCTATGTGCACAGCACTAGCGATTTTCTTCTAGAAAATGTCGCCGCTACCACACATCTCTTGTCAACCTGTTAAGGAAACGAAAGGTAAACATCAGCGCACTCCAAATACACCACAATGCGTAATTTTATCTGTATTCTTAAAGCATAATGAAAAAAATTTAAACATCGAGCTATTACTTACCAAAAAACTAATTATTCACGCGGTCAAACTCTCTACGTAGATACATTAGGTGTGAAGAATGCTATGTGCACAGAACTAGTGATTTTCTTCTAGAAAATGTCGCCGCTACCACACATCTCTTGTCAACCGGTTAAGGAAACAAAAGGTAAACATTAGCGCACTCCAAAGTCACCAGAATGTGTAATTTTATCTGTATTCTTAAAGGATAATGAAAACAATTTAAACATCGAGCTGTTACTTAACAAACAACTAATTATTCACGCAGTCATCCTCTCTACGTAGATACATTCGGTGGGAAGAATGCTATGTGCACAGCACTAGCGATTTTCTTCTAGAAAATGTCGCCGCTACCACACATCTCTTGTCAACCTGTTAAGGAAAAAAAAGGTAAACATTAGCGCACTCCAAAGTCACCAGAATGTGTAATTTTTTCTGTATTTTTAAAGCATAATGAAAAAAATTTACACATCGAGCTGTGACTTACCAAAAAACAAATTATTCACGCAGTCATCCTCTCTACGTACATACATTCGGTGGGAAGAATGCTATGTGCACAGCACTAGCGATTTTCTTCTAGAAAATGTCGCCGCTACCACACATCTCTTGACAACCTGCTAAGGAAACAAATGATAAACATTGGCGCACTCCAAAGTCACCAGAATGTATAATTTTATCTGTATTCTTAAAGCATTGTCAAAAATTTAAACATCGAGCTATTTCTCACCAAAAACCTAATTATTCACGCAGTCATCCTCTCTGCGTAGATACATTCGATGTGAAGAGTGCTATGTGCACAACACTAGCGATTTTCTTCTAGAAAATGTCGCCGCTACCACACATCTCTTGTCAACCTGTTAAGGAAACAAGAGGTAAACTTTAGCGCACTCTTAAGTCACCAGAATGTGTAATTCTATCTGTATTCTTAAATCATAATGAAGAAAATTTACACATCGAGCTGTTACTTACCAAAAAACTAATTATTCACGCAGTCATCCTGACTACGTAGATACATTCGGTGGGAAGAATGCTATGTGCACAGCACTAGCGATTTTCTTCTAGAAAATGTCGCCGCTACCACAAATCTCTTGTCAACCTGCTAAGAAAACAAAAGGTAAATATTAGCGCACTCCAAAGTCAACAGAATGTGTAAATTTATCTGTATTCTTAAAGCATAATGAAAAAAATTTTAACATCAAGCAGTTACTTCCCAAAAGCCTAATAATTCACGCAGTCATCCACTGCACGTAGATATATTCTGTGCGAAGGATGCTATGTGCACAGCACTAGCTATTTTCTTCTAGAAAATGACGCCGCTACCACACATCTCTTGTCAACCTGTTAAGGAAACAAAAGGTAAACATTAGCGCACTCCAAAGTCACCAGAATGTGTAATTTTATCTGTATTCTTAAAGCATAATGAAAAAATTTACACATCGAGCTGTTACATACCAAAAAACGAATTATTCACGCAGTCATCCTCTCTACGTAGATACATTCGGTGGGAAGAAAGCTATGTGCGCAGCACTAGCGATTTTCTTCTAGAAAACGTCGCCGCTACCACACATCTCTTGTCAACCTGCAAAGGAAACAAAAGGTAAACGTTACGCACTCCAAAGTCACCAGAATGTGTAATTTTATCTGTATTCTTAAAGCATATAGAAAAAAATTTACACATCGTGCTGTTACGTACCAAAAAAATAATTATTCACGCAGTCATCCTCTCTACATAGATACATTCGGTGGGAAGAGTGCTATGTGCACAGCACTAGCGATTTTCTTCTAGAAAATGTCGCCCCTACCACACATCTCTTGTCAACATGCTAAGGAAACAAAAGGTAAACATTAGCGCACTCCAAAGTCACCAGAATGTGTAATTTGATCTGTATTCTTAAAGGATAATCAAAAAAAATTTTAACTTCACGCTGTTACTTACCAAAAAACTAATTATTCACGCAGTCATCCTGTCTACGTAGATACATTCGGTGGGAAGAATGCTATGTGCACAGCACTAGCGATTTTCTTCTAGAAAATGTCGCCGCTACCACACATCTCTTCTCAACCTGCTAAGGAAGCAAAAGGTAAACATTAGCGCACTCCAAAGTCACCAGAATGTGTAATTTTATCTGCATTCTTAAAGCATATTGAAAAAAATTTTAACATCAAGCAGTTACTTCCCAAAAATCTAATAATTCACGCAGTCATCCACTGTACGTAAATACATTCGGTGTGAAGAATGCTATGTGCACAGCACTAGCGAATTTATTCTCTAATATGTCGCCGCTCCCCCACATCTCTTGTCAACCTGTTAAGGAAACGAAAGGTAAAATTTAGCGCACTCCAAAGTCACCAGAATGTATAATTTTATCTGTATTCTTAAAGCATAGTAAAAATTTAAACATCGAGCTACTACTTACCAAAAACCTAATTATTCACGCAGTCATCCTCTCTACGTAGATACATTCGGTGGGAAGAATGCTATGTGCACAGCACTAGCGATTTTCTTCTAGAAAATGTCGCCGCTACCACACATCTCTTGTCAACCTGTTAAGCAAACGAAAGGTAAACATTAGCGCACTCCAAAGTCACCAAAATGTGTAATTTTATCTGTATTCTTAAAGCATAATGAAAAAATTTTTTACATCAAACAGTACTTCCCAAAAACCTAATAATTCACGCAGTCGTCCACTGATCGTAGATACATTCGGTGTGAAGAATGCTATGTGCACAGCACTAGCGATTTTTTTATCTAATATGTCGCCGCTCCCCCACATCTCTCGTCAACCTGTTAGGGAAACGAAAGGTAAACATTAGCGCTCTCCAAAGTCACCAGAATGTCTAATTTTATCTGTATTCTTAAAGCATAATAAAAAAATTTAAACATCGAGCTGTTACTTACCAAAAAACTAATTATTCACGCAGTCATCCTCTCTACGTAGATACATTCGGTGGGATGAATGCTATGTGCACAGCACTAGCGATTTTCTTCTAGAAAATGTCGCCGCTACCACACATCTCTTGTCAACCTGCTAAGGAAACAAAATGTAAACATTAGCGCACTCCAAAATCACCAGAATGTGTAATTTTACCTGTATTCTTAAAGCATAAAAAAAATTTAAACATCGAGCTGTTACTTACCAAAAAACTAATTATTCATGAAGTCATCCTCTCTACGTAGAGATACATTCGGTGGGAAGAACGCTATGTGCACAGCACTAGCGATTTTCTTCTAGAAAATGTCGCCGCTACCACACATCTCTTGTCAACGTGCTAAGGAAAGAAAAGGTAAACATTAGCGCACTCCAAAGTTACCACAATGTATAATTTTATCTGTATTCTTAAAGCATAGTCAAAAATTTTAACATCGAGCTATTACTTACCAAAAACCTAATTGTTCACGCAGTCATCCTCTCTACGTACATAAATTCGGTGTGACGAATGCTATGTGCACAGCACTAGCGATTTTCTTCTAGAAAATGTCGCCGCTACCACACATCTCTTCTCAACCTGCTAAGGAAACAATAGGTAAACATTAGCGCACTCCAAAGTCACCAGAATGTGTAATTTTATCTGCATTCATAAAGCATAATGAAAATAATTTTAACATCAAGCAGTTACTTCCCAAAAATTTAATAATTCACGCAGTCATCCATGTACGTAGATACATTCGGTGTGAAGAATGCTATGTGCACAGCACTAGCGATTTTATTCTCTAATATGTCGCCGCTCCCCCACATTTCTTGTCAACCTGTTAAGGAAAGGAAAGGTAAACATTAGCGCACTCCAAAGTCACCAGAATATATAATTTTATCTGTATTCTTAAAGCATAGTCAAAAATTTAAACATCGAGCTATTACTTACCAAAAACCTAATTATTCACGCAGTCATTCTCTCTACGTAGATACATTCGGTGGGAAGAACGCTATGTGCACAGCACTAGCGATTTTATTCTCTAATATGTCGCCGCTCTCCCACATCTCTTGTCAAGCTGTTAAGGAAACGAAAGGTAAACATTAGCGCACCCCAAAGTCACCAGAATGTGTAATTTTATCTGTATTCTCAAAGCAATATGAAAAAAATTTACACATCGGACTGATACTTACCAAAAAACTAATTATTCACGCAGTCATCCTCTCTTTGTACATACATTCGGTGGGAGGAATGCTATGTGCACAGCACTAGCGATTTTCTTCTAGAAAATGTCGCCGCTACCACACATCTCTTGTCAACCTGCTGAGGAAACAAAAGGTTAACATTAGCGCACTCCAAAGTCACCAGAATGTGTAATTTTATCTGTATTCTTAAAGCATAATGAAATAAATTTTATCATGAAGCAGTTATTTCCCAAAAACCTAATAATTCACGCAGTCATCCACTGTACGTAGATAAATTCGGAGTGAAGAATGCTATGTGCACAGCACTAGCGATTTTCTTCTCTAATAAGTCGCCGCTCATCCACATCTCTTGTCAACCTGTCAAGGAAACGAAAGGTAAACATTAGCGCACTCCAAAGTCACCAGAATGTGTAATTTCATCTGTATTCTTAAAGCATAATGAAAACATTTTTAACGTCGAGCTGTTACTACCAAAAAACTAATTATGCACGCAGTTATCCTCTCTACGTAGATACATTCGGTGGGAAGAATGCTATGTGCGCAGCACTAGCGATTTTCTTCTAGAAAATGTCGCCGCTACCACACATCTCTTCTCAACCTGCTAAGGAAACAAAACGTAAACATTAGCGCACTCCCAAGTCATCAGAATGTGTAATTTTATCTGTATTCTTAAAGCATAATGAAAAAAATTTAAACATGGAGCTGTTACTTACCAAAAAAATAATTATACACGCAGTCATCCTCTCTACGTAGATATATTCCGTGGGAAGATTGCTATGTTCACAGCGCTCCGATTTTCTTCCAGAAAATGTCGCCGCTACCACACATCTCTTGTCAACCTTCTAAGGAAACAAAAGGTAAGCATTAGCGCACTCCAAAGTCATCAGAATTTGTAATTTTATCTGTATTCTTAAAGCATAATGAAAAAGATTTAAACATCGAGCTGTTACTTATCAAAAAACTAATTATTCACGCAGTCATCCTCTCTACGTAGATACATTCGGTGGGAAGAATGCTATGTGCACAGCACTAGCGATTTTCTTCTAGAAAATGTCGCCACTACCACACATCTCTTGTCAACCTGTTAAGGAAACGAAAGGTACACATTAGCGCACTCCAAAGTCACCAGAATGTGTAATTTTATCTGTATTCTTAAAGCATAATGAAAAAAATTTTTACATCAAACAGTACTTCCCAAAAACCTAATAATTCACGCAGTCGTCCACTGATCGTAGATACATTCGGTGTGAAGAATGCTATGTGCACAGCACTAGCGATTTTCTTATCTAATATGTCGCCGCTCCCCCACATCTCTCGTCAACCTGTTAGGGAAACGAAAGGTAAACATTAGCGCTCTCCAAAGTCACCAGAATGTCTAATTTTATCTGTATTCTTAAAGCATAATAAAAAAATTTAAACATCGAGCTGTTAATTACCAAAAAACTAATTATTCACGCAGTCATCCTCTCTACGTAGATACATTCGGTGGGATGAATGCTATGTGCACAGCACTAGCGATTTTCTTCTAGAAAATGTCGCCGCTACCACACATCTCTTGTCAACCTGCTAAGGAAACAAAAGGTAAACATTAGCGCACTCCAAAGTTACCACAATGTATAATTTTATCTGTATTCTTAAAGCATAGTCAAAAATTATAACATCGAGCTATTACTTACCAAAAACCTAATTATTCACGCAGTCATCCTCTCTACGTACATAAATTCGGTGTGACGAATGCTATGTGCACAGCACTAGCGATTTTCTTCTAGAAAACGTCGCTGCTACCACACATCTCTTGTCAACCTGTTAAGGAAACAAAAGGTAAACATTAGCGCACTCCAAAATCACCAGAATGTGTAATTTTATCTGTATTCTTAAAGCATAATGAAAAAAACTTATACATCGAGCTGTAACTTACCAAAAAACTAATTATTCATGCAGTCATCCAGTCTACGTAGATACATTCGGTGGGTTGAATGCTATGTGCACAGCACTAGCGATTTTCTTCTAGAAAATGTCGCCGATACCACACATCTCTTCTCAACCTTCTAAGGAAACAATATGTAAACATTAGCGCACTCCAAAGTCACCAGAATGTGTAATTTTATCTGCATTCTTAAAGCATAATGAAAATAATTTTAACATCAAGCAGTTACTCTCCAAAAATTTAATAATTCACGCAGTCATCCATGTACGTAGATACATTCGGTGTGAAGAATGCTATGTGCACAGCACTAGCGATTTTATTCTCTAATATGTCGCCGCTCCCCCACATTTCTTGTCAACCTGTTAAGGAAAGGAAAGGTAAACATTAGCGCACTCCAAAGTCACCAGAATATATAATTTTATCTGTATTCTTAAAGCATAGTCAAAAATTTAAACATCGAGCTATTACTTACCAAAAACCTAATTATTCACGCAGTCATTCTCTCTACGTAGATACATTCGGTGGGAAGAATGCTATGTGCACAGCACCAGCGATTTTATTCTCTAATATGTCGCCGCTCCCCCACATCTCTTGTCAAGCTGTTAAGGAAACGAAAGGTAAACATTAGCGCACCCCAAAGTCACCAGAATGTGTAATTTTATCTGTATTCTCAAAGCAAAATGAAAAAAATTTACACATCGAACTGATACTTACCAAAAAACTAATTATTCACGCAGTCATCCTCTCTTCGTACATACATTCGGTGGGAGGAATGCTATGTGCATAGCACAAGCGATTTTCTTCTAGAAAATGTCGCCGCTACCACACATCTCTTGTCAACCTGCTCAGGAAACAAAAGGTAATCATTAGCGCACTCCAAAGTCACCAGAATGTGTAATTTTATCTGTATTCTTAAAGCATAATGAAATAAATTTTATCATGAAGCAGTTATTTCCCAAAAACCTAATAATTCACGCAGTCATCCACTGTACGTAGATAAATTCGGTGTGAAGAATGCTATGTGCGCAGCACTAGCGATTTTCTTCTAGAAAATGTCGCCGCTACCACACATCACTTGTCAACCTGTTAAGGAAACAAAAGGTAAACATTAGCGAACTCCAAAGTCAACAGAATGTGTAATTTTATCTGTATGCTTAAAGGATAATGAAAAAAATTTAAACATCGAGCTGTTTCTTACCAAAAAGCTAATTATTTACGCAGTCATCCTCTCTACGTAGATACATTCGGTGGGAAGAATGCTATATGCACAGCACTAGCGATTTTCTTCTCTAATATGTCGCCGCTCCCCCACATCTCTTATCAACGTGCTCTGGAAACAAAAGGTAAACATTAGCGCACTCCAAAGTCACCAGAATGTGTAAAATATCTGTTTCTTAAAGTATAATGAAAAAAATTTTAATATCAAGCAGTTATTTCCCAAAGACCTTACAATTCACGCTGTCATCCACTGTACGTAGAGACATTCAGTGTCAAAAATGCTATGTGCACAGCACTAGCGATTTTCTTCTCTAATATGTCGCCGCTCCCCCACATCTCTTGTCAACCTGTTAAGGAAACGAAAGGTAAACATTAGCACACTCCAATTTCATCAGAATGTGTAATTTTAACAGTATTCTTAAAGCATAATGAAAAAGATTTAAACATCGAGTTGATACTCACAAAAAAACTAATTATTCACGCAGTCATTCTCTCTACATGGTTACATTCGGTTCGAAGAAAGCTATGTGCACAGCACTGGCGACTTTCTTCTCTAATATGTCGCCGCACCCCCACATCTCTTGTCAACCTGTTAAGGAAACGAAAGGTAAACATTAGCGCATTCCAAAGTCACCAGAATGTGTAATTTTATCTGTATTCTTAAAACATAATGAAAAAAATTTTAACATCATGCAGTTTCTTCCCAAAAACCTAATAATTCACGCAGTCATCCACTGTACTTAGATACATCCGGTGTGAAGAATGCTATGTGCACAGCACAAGTGATTTACTTCTCTAATATGTCGCCGCTCCCCCACATCTCTTGTCAACCTGTAAAGGAAACGAAAGGTAAACATTAGCGCACTCCAAAATCACCAGAATGTGTAATTTTATCTGTATTCTTAAAGCATAATGAAAAAAGTTTTAACATCGAGCTGTTACTTACCAAAAAACTAATTATTCACGCAGTCATCCCCTCTACGTAGATACATTCGGTGTGAAGAATGCTATGTGCACAGAACTAGCGATTTTCTTCTCTAATATGTTGCCGCTCCCCGACATCTCTTATCAACCTGCTATGGAAACAAAAGGTAAACATTAGCGCACTCCAAAGTCACCAGAATGTGTAATTTTATCTGTGTTCTTAAAGCATAATGAAAAAAATTTTAACATCGAGCTGTTACTTACCAAAAAGCTAATTATTTACGCAGTCATCCTCTCTACGTAGATACATTCGGTGGGAAGAATGCTATATGCACAGCACTAGCGATTTTCTTCTCTAATATGTCGCCGCTCCCCCACATCTCTTATCAACCTGCTCTGGAAACAAAAGGTAAACATTAGCGCACTCCAAAGCCACCAGAATGTGTAAATTTATCTGTATTCTTAAATTATAATGAAAAAAATTTTAACATCAAGCAGTTACTTCCCAATAACCTAATAATTCATGCAGTCATCCACTGTACGTAGAGACATTCGGCGTGAAGAATGCTATGTGCACAACAGTAGCGATTTTCTTCTCTAATATGTCGCCGCTCTCCCACATCTCTAATCAACCTGTTAAGGAAACGAAAGGTAAACATTAGCGCACTCCAAAGTCACCAGAATGTGTAATCTGATCTTTATTCTTAAAGCATAATGAAAAAAATTTAAACATCGACATGTTACCTACCAAAAAACTAATTCACCACGCAGTTATCCTTTCTACGTAGATACATTCGGTGGGAAGAATGCTATGTGCACAGCACTAGCGATTTTCTTATAGAAAATGTCGCCGCTACCACACATTTCTTGTCAACCTGTTACGGAAACGAAAGGTAAACATTAGCGCACTCCAAAGTCGCCAGAATGTGTAATTTTATCTGTATTCTTAAAGGATAATGAAAAAAATTTAAACTTCGAGCAGTTATTTACCAAAAAACTATTTATTCACGCAGTCATCCTCTCTACGTAGTTATATTCGGTGGGAAGAATGCTATGTTCACAGCGCTCCGATTGTCTTCTAGAAAATGTCGCCGCTACCACACATCTCTTGTCAACCTTCTAAGGAAACAAAAGGTAAACATTAGCGCACTCCAAAGTCACCAGAATGTGCAATTTTATCTGTATTCTTAAAATATAATGAAAAAAATTTTAACGTCAAGCAATTACTTCCCAAAAACCTATTAATTCACGCAGTCATCCACTGTATGTAGAGACATTCGGTGTGAAGTATGCTATGTGCACAGCACTAGCGATTTTCTTGTCTAATATGTCGCCGCTCCCCCACATCTCTTGTCAACCTGTTAAGGAAATGAAAGGTAAACATTTTCGCACTCCAAAGTCACCAGAATGTGTAATTTGATCTGTATTCTTAAAGCATAATGAAAAAAATTTAAACATCGACCTGTTGCTTACCAAAAAACTAATTATTCACGCAGTCATCCTCTCTACGTAGATACATTCGGTGGGAAGAATGCTATGTGCAAAGCACTAGCGATTTTCTTCTTGAAAATGTCGCCGCTACCACACATCTCTTGTCAACCTTCTAAGGAAACAAAAGGTAAACATTAGCGCACTCCAAAGTCACCAGAATGTGTAATTTTATCTGTATTCTTAAAACATAATGAAAAAAATTTAAACATCGAGCTGTTACTTACCAAATAACTACTTATTCACGCAGTCATTCACTCCACGTAGAGACATTCGGTGTGAAGAATGCTATGTGCACAGCACTAGCGATTTTCTTCTCTAATATGTCGCCGCTCCCCCACATCTCTTGTCAACCTGTTACGGAAACGAAAGGTAAACATTAGCGTACTCCAAAGTCGCCAGAATGTGCAATTTTATCTGTATTCTTAAAGCATCATGAAAAAAATATTAACATGAAGCAGTTACTTCCCAAAACCCTAATAATTCACGCAGTCATCCACTGTACGTAGATTCATTCGGTGTGAAGAATGCTATGTGCACAGCACTAGCGATTTTCTTCTCTAATATGTCGCCGCTCCCCCACATCACTTGTCAACCTGTTAAGGAAACGAAAGGTAAACATTATCACACTCCAAAGTCACCAGAATGTGTAATTTTATCTGTGATCTTAAAGCATAATGAAAAAAATTTAAACATCGAGCTGTTACTTACCAAAAAACTAATTATTCACGCAGTCATCCTCTCTAAGTAGATACATTCGGTAGGACGAATGCTATGTGCACAGCACTAGCGATTTTCTTCTAGAAAATGTCGCCGATACCACACATCTCTTGTCAACCTGCAAAGGAAGCCAAAGGTAAACATTAACGCACTCCAAAGTCACCAGAATGTGTAATTTTATCTGTATGCTTAAAGGAAAATGAAAAAAATTTAAATATCGAGCTGTTACTTACCAAAAAACTAATTATTCACGCAGTCATCCTCTCCACGTAGATACATTCGGTGTGAAGAATGCTATGTGCACAGCACTAGCGATTTTCTTCTCTAATATGTCGCCGCTCCCCCACATCTCTTGTCAGCCTGTTACGGAAACGAAAGGTAAACATTAGCGCACTCCAAACCCACCAGAATGAGTAATTTTATCTGTATTCTTAAAACATAATGAAAAAAATTTTAACATCAAGCAGTTACTTCCCAAAAACCTAATAATTCACGCAGTCATCAACTGTACGTAGATACATTCGGTGTGAAGAATCCTATGTGCACAGCACAAGCGATTTACTTCTCTAATATGTCGCCGCTCCCCCACATCTCTTGTCAACCTGTCAAGGAAACGAAAGGTAAACATTATCGCACTCCAAAGTCACCAGAATGTGTAATTTGATCTGTATTCTTAAAGCATAATGAAAAAAATTTAAACATCGACCTGTTGCTTACCAAAAAACTAATTATTCACGCAGTCATCCTCTCCACGTAGATACATTCGGTGGGAAGAATGCTATGTGCACAGCACTAGCGATTTTCTTCTAGAAAATGTCGCCGCTACCACACATCTCTTGTCAACCTGTTAAGGAAACGAAAGATAAACATTAGCGCACTCCAAAGTCACCAGAATGTGTAATTTTATCTGTGTTCTTAAAGCATAATGAAAAAAATTTAAACATCGAGCTGTTACTTACCAAAAAACTAATTATTCACGCAGTCATCCTCTATGTAGATACATTAGGTGGGAAGAATGCTATGTGCACAGCACTAGCGATTTTCTTGTCTAATATGTCGCCGCTCCCCCACATCTCTTCTCAACCTGCTAAGGAAACAAAAGGTAAACATTAGCGCACTCCAAAGCCAGCAGAATGTGTAAATTTATCTGTATTCTTAAAGCATAATGAAAAAAATTTTAACATCAAGCAGTTACTTCCCAATAACCTAATAATTCACGCAGTCATCCACTGTACGTAGAGACATTCGGTGTGAAGTATGCTATGTGCACAGCACTAGCGATTTTCTTGTCTAATATGTCGCCGCTCCCCCACATCTCTTGTCAACCTGTTAAGGAAACGAAAGGTAAACATTTTCGCACTCCAAAGTCACCAGAATGAGTAATTTGATCTGTATTCTTAAAGCATAATGAAAAAAATTTAAACATGGAGCTGTTACTTACCAAAAAAATAATTATACACGCAGTCATCCTCTCTACGTAGATATATTCTGTGGGAAGAATGCTATGTTCACAGCGCTCCGATTTTCTTCCAGAAAATGTCGCCGCTACCACACATCTCTTGTCAACCTTCTAAGGAAACAAAAGGTAAGCATTAGCGCACTCCAAAGTCATCAGAATTTGTAATTTTATCTGTATTCTTAAAGCATAATGAAAAAGATTTAAACATCGAGCTGTTACTTATCAAAAAACTAATTATTCACGCAGTCATCCTCTCTACGTAGATACATTCGGTGGGAAGAATGCTATGTGCACAGCACTAGCGATTTTCTTCTAGAAAATGTCGCCGCTACCACACATCTCTTGTCAACCTGTTAAGGAAACGAAAGGTACACATTAGCGCACTCCAAAGTCACCAGAATGTGTAATTTTATCTGTATTCTTAAAGCATAATGAAAAAAATTTTTACATCAAACAGTACTTCCCAAAAACCTAATAATTCACGCAGTCGTCCACTGATCGTAGATACATTCGGTGTGAAGAATGATATGTGCACAGCACTAGCGATTTTCTTATCTAATATGTCGCCGCTCCCCCACATCTCTCGTCAACCTGTTAGGGAAACGAAAGGTAAACATTAGCGCTCTCCAAAGTCACCAGAATGTCTAATTTTATCTGTATTCTTAAAGCATAATAAAAAAATTTAAACATCGAGCTGTTAATTACCAAAAAACTAATTATTCACGCAGTCATCCTCTCTACGTAGATACATTCGGTGGGATGAATGCTATGTGCACAGCACTAGCGATTTTCTTCTAGAAAATGTCGCCGCTACCACACATCTCTTGTCAACCTGCTAAGGAAACAAAAGGTAAACATTAGCGCACTCCAAAGTTACCACAATGTATAATTTTATCTGTATTCTTAAAGCATAGTCAAAAATTTTAACATCGAGCTATTACTTACCAAAAACCTAATTATTCACGCAGTCATCCTCTCTACGTACATAAATTCGGTGTGACGAATGCTATGTGCACAGCACTAGCGATTTTCTTCTAGAAAACGTGGCTGCTACCACACATCTCTTGTCAACCTGTTAAGGAAACAAAAGGTAAACATTAGCGCACTCCAAAATCACCAGAATGTGTAATTTTATCTGTATTCTTAAAGCATAATGAAAATAATTTTAACATCAAGCAGTTACTCTCCAAAAATTTAATAATTCACGCAGTCATCCATGTACGTAGATACATTCGGTGTGAAGAATGCTATGTGCACAGCACTAGCGATTTTATTCTCTAATATGTCGCCGCTCCCCCACATTTCTTGTCAACCTGTTAAGGAAAGGAAAGGTAAACATTAGCGCACTCCAAAGTCACCAGAATATATAATTTTATCTGTATTCTTAAAGCATAGTCAAAAATTTAAACATCGAGCTATTACTTACCAAAAACCTAATTATTCACGCAGTCATTCTCTCTACGTAGATACATTCGGTGGGAAGAATGCTATGTGCACAGCACCAGCGATTTTATTCTCTAATATGTCGCCGCTCCCCCACATCTCTTGTCAAGCTGTTAAGGAAACGAAAGGTAAACATTAGCGCACCCCAAAGTCACCAGAATGTGTAATTTTATCTGTATTCTCAAAGCAAAATGAAAAAAATTTACACATCGAACTGATACTTACCAAAAAACTAATTATTCACGCAGTCATCCTCTCTTCGTACATACATTCGGTGGGAGGAATGCTATGTGCATAGCACAAGCGATTTTCTTCTAGAAAATGTCGCCGCTACCACACATCTCTTGTCAACCTGCTCAGGAAACAAAAGGTAATCATTAGCGCACTCCAAAGTCACCAGAATGTGTAATTTTATCTGTATTCTTAAAGCATAATGAAATAAATTTTATCATGAAGCAGTTATTTCCCAAAAACCTAATAATTCACGCAGTCATCCACTGTACGTAGATAAATTCGGTGTGAAGAATGCTATGTGCGCAGCACTAGCGATTTTCTTCTAGAAAATGTCGCCGCTACCACACATCACTTGTCAACCTGTTAAGGAAACAAAAGGTAAACATTAGCGAAGTCCAAAGTCAACAGAATGTGTAATTTTATCTGTATTCTTAAAGCATAATGAAAAAAATTTAAACATCGACCTGTTGCTTACCAAAAAACTAATTATTCACGCAGTCATCCTCTCCACGTAGATACATTCGGTGGGAAGAATGCTATGTGCACAGCACTAGCGATTTTCTTCTAGAAAATGTCGCCGCTACCACACATCTCTTGTCAACCTGTTAAGGAAACGAAAGATAAACATTAGCGCACTTCAAAGTCACCAGAATGTATAATTTTATCGGTGTTCTTAAAGCATAATGAAAAAATTTAAACTTCGAGCTGTTACTTACCAAAAAACTAATTATTCACGCAGTCATCCTCTCCACGTAGATACATTCGGTGGGAAGAATGCTATGTGCACAGCACTAGCGATTTTCTTCTAGAAAATGTCGCCGCTACCACACATCTCTTGTCAACCTGTTAAGGAAACGAAAGATAAACATTAGCGCACTCCAAAGTCACCAGAATGTGTAATTTTATCTGTGTTCTTAAAGCATAATGAAAAAAATTTAAACATCGAGCTGTTACTTACCAAAAAACTAATTATTCACGCAGTCATCCTCTATGTAGATACATTAGGTGGGAAGAATGCTATGTGCACAGCACTAGCGATTTTCTTGTCTAATATGTCGCCGCTCCCCCACATCTCTTCTCAACCTGCTAAGGAAACAAAAGGTAAACATTAGCGCACTCCAAAGCCAGCAGAATGTGTAAATTTATCTGTATTCTTAAAGCATAATGAAAAAAATTTTAACATCAAGCAGTTACTTCCCAATAACCTAATAATTCACGCAGTCATCCACTGTACGTAGAGACATTCGGTGTGAAGTATGCTATGTGCACAGCACTAGCGATTTTCTTGTCTAATATGTCGCCGCTCCCCCACATCTCTTGTCAACCTGTTAAGGAAACGAAAGGTAAACATTTTCGCACTCCAAAGTCACCAGAATGAGTAATTTGATCTGTATTCTTAAAGCATAATGAAAAAAATTTAAACATCGACCTGTTGCTTACCAAAAAACTAATTATTCACGCAGTCATCCTCTCTACGTAGATACATTCGGTGGGAAGAATGCTATGTGCAAAGCACTAGTGATTTTCTTCTTGAAAATGTCGCCGCTACCACACATCTCTTGTCAACCTTCTAAGGAAACAAAAGGTAAACATTAGCGCACTCCAAAGTCACCCGAATGTGTAATTTTATCTGTATTCTTAAAACATAATGAAAAAAATTTAAACATCGACCTGTTACTTACCAAAAAACTAATTATTCACGCAGTCATTCTCTCCACGTAGAGACATTCGGTGTGAAGAATGCTATGTGCACAGCACTAGCGATTTTCTTCTCTAATATGTCGCCGCTCCCCCACATCCCTTGTCAACCTGTTACGGAAACGAAAGGTAAACATTAGCGTACTCCAAAGTCGCCAGAATGTGTAATTTTATCTGTATTTTTAAAGCATCATGAAAAAAATATTAACATGAAGCAGTTACTTCCCAAAACCCTAATAATTCACGCAGTCATCCACTTTACGTAGATTCATTCGGTGTGAAGAATGCCATGTGCACAGCACTAGCGATTTTCTTCTCTAATATGTCGCCGCTCCCCCACATCACTTGTCAACCTGTTAAGGAAACGAAAGGTAAATATTATCACACTCCAAAGTCACCAGAATGTGTAATTTTATCTGTGTTCTTAAAGCATAATGAAAAAAATTTAAACTTCGAGCTGTTACTTACCAAAAAACTAATTATTCACGCAGTCATCCTCTCTAAGTAGATACATTCGGCAGGACGAATGCTATGTGCACAGCACTAGCGATTTTCTTCTAGAAAATGTCGCCGATACCACACATCTCTTGTCAACCTGCAAAGGAAGCCAAAGGTAAACATTAACGCACTCCAAAGTCACCAGAATGTGTAATTTTATCTGTATGCCTAAAGGAAAATGAAAAAAATTTAAATATCGAGCTGTTCCTTACCAAAAAAATAATTATTCACGCAGTCATCCTCTCCACGTAGATACATTCGGTGTGAAGAATGCTATGTGCACAGCACTAGCGATTTTCTTCTCTAATATGTCGCCGCTCCCCCACATCTCTTGTCAGCCTGTTACGGAAACGAAAGGTAAACATTAGCGCTCTCCAAACCCACCAGAATGAGTAATTTTATCTGTATTCTTAAAACATAATGAAAAAAATTTTAACATCAAGCAGTTACTTCCCAAAAACCTAATAATTCACGCAGTCATCCACTGTACGTAGATACATTCGGTGTGAAGAATGCTATGTGCACAGCACAAGCGATTTACTTCTCTAATATGTCGCCGCTCCCCCACATCTCCTGTCAACCTGTCAAGGAAACGAAAGGTAAACATTAGCGCACTCCAAAGTCACCAGAATGTGTAATTTTATTTGTATTCTTAAGGTATAATAAAAAAAATTTAAACATCGAGCAGTTACTTACCAAATAACTAATTTTTCCCGCAGTCATCCTCTCTACGTAGATACATTAGGTGGGAAGAATGCTATGTGCACAGCACTAGCGATTTTCTTCTCTAATATGTCGCCGCTCCCCCACATCTCTTCTCAACCTGCTAAGGAAACAAAAGGTAAACATTAGCGCACTCCAAAGCCAGCAGAATGTGTAAATTTATCTGTATTCTTAAAGCATAATGAAAAAAATTTTAACATCAATCAGTTACTTCCCAATAACCTAATAATTCACGCAGTCATCCACTGTACGTAGAGACATTCGGTGTGAAGTATGCTATGTGCACAGCTCTAGCGATTTTCTTGTCTAATATGTCGCCGCTCCCCCACATCTCTTGTCAACCTGTTAAGGAAACGAAAGGTAAACATTTTCGCACTCCAAAGTCACCAGAATGCGTAATTTGATCTGTATTCTTAAAGCATAATGAAAAAAATTTAAACATCGACCTGTTGCTTACCAAAAAACTAATTATTCACGCAGTCATCCTCTCTACGTAGATACATTCGGTGGGAAGAATGCTATGTGCAAAGCACTAGCGATTTTCTTCTTGAACATGTCGCCGCTACCACACATCTCTTGTCAACCTTCTAAGGAAATAAAAGGTATACAATAGCGCACTCCAAAGTCACCAGAATGTGTAATTTTATCTGTATTCTTAAAACATAATGAAAAAAATTTAAACATCGACCTGTTACTTACCAAAAAACTAATTATTCATGCAGTCATTCTCTCCACGTAGAGACATTCGGTGTGAAGAATGCTATGTGCACAGCACTAGCGATTTTCTTCTCTAATATGTCGCCGCTCCCCCACATCTCTTGTCAACCTGTTACGGAAACGAAAGGTAAACATTAGCGTACTCCAAAGTCGTCAGAATGTGTAATTTTATCTGTATTTTTAAAGCATCATGAAAAAAATTTAAACTTCGAGCTGTTACTTACCAAAAAACTAATTATTCACGCAGTCATCCTCTCTAAGTAGATACATTCGGCAGGACGAATGCTATGTGCACAGCACTAGCGATTTTCTTCTAGAAAATGTCGCCGATACCACACATCTCTTGTCAACCTGCAAAGGAAGCCAAAGGTAAACATTAACGCACTCCAAAGTCACCAGAATGTGTAATTTTATCTGTATGCCTAAAGGAAAATGAAAAAAATTTAAATATCGAGCTGTTCCTTAACAAAAAAATAATTAATCACGCAGTCATCCTCTCCACGTAGATACATTCGGGGTGAAGAATGCTATGTGCACAGCACTAGCGATTTTCTTCTCTAATATGTCGCCGCTCCCCCACATCTCTTGTCAGCCTGTTACGGAAACGAAAGGTAAACATTAGCGCACTCCAAACCCACCAGAATGAGTAATTTTATCTGTATTCTTAAAACATAATGATAAAAATTTTAACATCAAGCAGTTACTTCCCAAAAACCTAATAATTCACGTAGTCATCCACTGTACGTAGATACATTCGGTGTGAAGAATGCTATGTGCACAGCACAAGCGATTTACTTCTCTAATATGTCGCCGCTCCCCCACATCTCTTGTCAACCTGTCAAGGAAACGAAAGGTAAACATTAGCGCACTCCAAAGTCACCAGAATGTGTAATTTTATTTGTATTCTCAAGGTATAATAAAAAAAATTTAAACATCGAGCAGTTACTTACCAAATAACTAATTTTTCCCGCAGACATCCTCTCTACGTAGATACATTCGGTGGGAAGAATGCTAAGTGCACAGCACTAGCGATT
This sequence comes from Schistocerca cancellata, assembly GCF_023864275.1. Taxonomy (NCBI): domain Eukaryota; kingdom Metazoa; phylum Arthropoda; class Insecta; order Orthoptera; family Acrididae; genus Schistocerca; species Schistocerca cancellata. The sequence continues at coordinate 16,309,407 of NC_064627.1, read as the reverse complement.
TTCTTCTCTAATATGTCGCCGCTCCACCACATCTCTTGTCAACCTGTTAAGGAATCGAAAGGTAAACATTATCGCACTCCAAAGTCACCAGAATGTGTAATTTTATCTGTGTTCTTAAAGCATAATGAAAAAAATCTAAACATCGACCTGTTACTTACCAAAAAACTAATTATTCAGGCAGTCATCCTCTCCACGTAGATACATTCGGTGGGAAGAATGCTAAGTGCACAGCACTAGCGATTTTCTTCTCTAATAAGTCGCCGCTCCACCACATCTCTTGTCAACCTGTTAAGGAAACGAAAGATAAACATTAGCGCACTCCAAAGTCACCAGAATGTGTAATTTTATCTGTGTTCTTAAAGCATAATGAAAAAATTTAAACATCGAGCTGTTACTTACCAAAAAACTAATTATTCACGCAGTCATCCTCTCCACGTAGATACATTCGGTGGGAAAAATGCTATGTGCACAGCACTAGCGATTTTCTTCTAGAAAATGTTGCCGCTACCACACATCTCTTGTCAACCTGCTAAGGAAGCAAAAGGTAAACATTAACGCACTCCAAAGTCACCAGAATGAGTAATTTTATCTGTATGCTTAAAGGATAATGAAAAAAATTTAAATACCGAGCTGTTACTTACCAAAAAACTAATTATTCACGCAGTCATCCTCTCCACGTAGATACATTCGGTGGGAAGAATGCTATGTGCACAGCACTAGCGATTTTCTTCTAGAAAATTTCGCCGCTACTACACATCTCTTGTCAACCTGTTACGGAAACGAAAGGTAAACATTAGCGCACTCCAAAGTCTCTAGAATGTGTAATTTCATCTGTAAACTTAAAGCATAATGAAAAAAATTTTAACATCAAGCAGTTACTTCCCAAAAACTTAATAATTTACGCAGTCATCCACTGTACGTAGCTACATTCGGTGTGAAGAATGCTATGTGCACAGCACTTGCGATTTACTTCTCTAATATGTCGCCGCTCCCCCACATCTCTTGTCAACCTGTTAAGGAAACGAAAGGTAAACATTAGCGCACTCCAAAGTCGCCAGAATGTGTAATTTTTTCTGTATTCTTAAAGCATAATGAAAAAAATTTTAACATCAAGCAGTTACTTCCCAAAACCCTAATAATTCACGCAGTCATCCACTGTACGTAGATACATTCGGTGTGAAAAATGCTATGTGCACAGCACTAGCGATTTTCTTCTCTAATATGTCGCCGCCTCCCCACATGTCGTGTCAACCTGTTAAGGAAACGAAAGGTAAACATTATCGCACTCAAAAGTCACCAGAATGTGTAATTTTATCTGTGTTCTTAAAGCATAATGAAAAAAAAAGGTAAACATCGAACTGTTACTTACCAAAAGACTAATTATTGACGCAGTCATCCTCTCTACGTAGATACATTCGGTGGGAAGAATGCTATGTGCACAGCACTAGCGATTTTCATCAAGAAAATGTCGCCGCTACCACACATCTCCTGTCAACCTGCTAAGAAGACTAAAGGTAAACATTAGCGCACTCCAGAGTCACTCGTATGTGTAATTTGATCTGTATTCTTAAAGCATAATGAAAAAAATTTTAACATCAAGTAGTTACTTCCCAAAATCCTAATAATTCACGCGCTGATCCACTGTACGTAGATACATTCGGTGTGAAGAATGCTATGTGCACAGCACTAGCGATTTTCTTCTAGAAAATGTCACCGCTACCACACATCTCTTGTCAACCTGCTAAGGAAACAAAAGGTAAGCATTAACGCACTCCAAAGTCACCAGACTGTGTAATTTTATCTGTATTCTTTAAGGATATTGAAAAAAGTTTAAACATCGAGCTGTTACTTACCAAAAAACTAATTTTTCACGCAGTCATCCTCTCTACGTAGATACATACGGTGTGAAGTATGCTATGTGCACAGCACAAGCGATTTTCTTCGAGAAAATGTCGCCGCTCCCCCACATCTCTTGTCAACCTGTTATGGAAACGAAAGGTAAACATTAGCGCACTCCAAAGTCGCCAGAATGTGTAATTTTATCTGTATTCTTAAAGCATCATGAAAAAAATGTTAACATCAAGCAGTTACTTCCCAAAACCCTAATAATTCACGCAGTCATCCACTGTACGTAGATTCATTCGGTGTGAAGAATGCTATGTGCACAGCACTAGCGATTATCTTCTAGAAAATGTCGCCGCTTCCCTACATCTCTTGTCAACCTGTTAAGGAAACGAAAGGTAAACATTATCGCACTCCAAATTCACCAGAATGTGTAATTTTATCTGTGTTCTTAAAGCATAATGAAAAAAATATAAACATCGAGCTGTTACTTACCAAAAAAATAATTATTCACGCATTCATCCTCTCTAGGTAGATACATTCGGTGGGAAGAATGCTATGTGCACAGCACTACCGATTTTCGTCTCTAATATGTCGCCGCTCCCCCACATCTCATGTCAACCTGCTAAGGAAACAAAAGGTAAACATTAGCGCACTCCAAAGTCACCAAAATGTGTAAATTATCTGTTTCTTAAAGCATAAATAAAAAAATTTTAACATCAAGCAGTTACTTCCCAATAACCTAATAATTCACGCAGTCATCCACTGTACGTAGAGACATTCGTTGTGAAGAATGCTATGTGCACAGCACTAGCGATTTTCTTCTCTAACATTTCGCCGCTCCCACACATCTCTTGTCAAACTGTGAAGGAAACGAAATGTAAACATTAGCGCACTCCAAAGACACCAGAATGTGTTATTTGATCTGTATTCTTAAAGCATAATGAAAAAAATGTAAACATCGACCTGTTACTTACCAAAAAACTAATCATTCACGCAATCATCCTCTCTACGTAGATACATTCGGTGGGAAGAATGCTATGTGCACAGCCCTAGCGATTTTCTTCTAGAAAATGTGTCCGCTACCACACATCTCTTGTCAACCTGCTAAGGAAACAAAAGGTAAGCATCAACGCACTCTCAAGTCACCAGAATGTGTAATTCTATCTGTATTCTTAAAGGATAATGAAAAAAATTTAAACATCGAGCTGTTACTTACCAAAAAACTAATTATGCACGCAGTCATCCTCTCTACGTAGATACAATCGGTGGGAAGAATGCTATGTGCACAGCACTAGCGATTTTCTTTTCTAATATGTCGCCGCTACCACACATCTCTTGTCAACCTGCTAAGGAAACAAAAGGTAAATATTAGCACACTCCAAAGTCGCCAGAATGTGTAATTTTTTCTGTATTCTTAAAGCATATTGAAAAAAATTTTAACATCAAGCAGTTACTTCCCAAAACTCTAATAATTCACGCAGTCATCCACTGTACGTAGATACATTCGGTGTGAAGAATGCTATGTGCAAGGTACAAGCGATTTTCTTCTCTAATATTTCGCCGCTCCCCCACAACTCTTGTCTACCTGTTAAGGAAACGAAAGGTAAACATTAACGCACTCCAAAGTCACCAGAATGTATAAATTTATCTGTATTCTTAAAGCATAATGAAAAAAATTTTAACATCAAGCAGTTACTTCCCAAAAACCTAATAATTCACGCAGTCATCCACTGTACGTAGAGACATTCGGTGGGAAGAATGCTATGTGCACAGCACTAGCGATTTTCTTCTAGAAAATGTCGCCGCTACAACACAGCTCTTGTCAACCTGTTACGGAAAGGAAAGGTAAACATAAGCGCACTCCAAAGTCGCCATAATGTGTAATTTTATTCGTATTCTTAAAGCATTATGAAAAAAATTTTAACATTAAGCAGTTACTTCCCAAAACCCTAATAATTCACGCGGTCATCCACTGTACGTAGAAACATTCGGTGGGAAGAATGCTATGTGCACAGCACTAGCGATTTTCTTCTCTAATATGGCGGCGCTCCCCCACATCTCTTGTCAACCTGCTAAGGAAACAAAAGGTAAGCATTAGCGCACTCCAAAGTCACCAGATTATGTAATTTTATCTGCATTCTTAAAGGATATTGAAAAAGATTTAAACATCGAGCTGTTACTTACCAAAAAACTCATTATTCACGCTGTCATCCTCTCTACGTAGAACATTCGGTGAGACGAATGCTATGTGCACAGCACTAGCGATTTTCTTCTAGAAAATGTCGCCGCTACCATACATCTCTTGTCAACCTGTTACGGAAACGAAAGGTAAACATTAGCGCTCTCCAAAGTCACCAGAATGTGTAATTTGATCTGTATTCTTAAAGCATAATGAAAAAAATTTAAACATCGAGCTCTTACTTACCAAAAAACTAATTATTCTCGCAGTCTTCCTCTCTACGTAGATACATTCGGTGGGAAGAATGCTATGTGCACGGCACTAGCGATTTTCTTCTAGAAAATGTCGCCGCTACAACACAGCTCTTGTCAAACTGTTACGGAAACAAAAGGTAAACATAAGCGCTCACCAAAGTCGCCATAATGTGTAATTTTATTTGTATTCTTAAAGCATAATGAAAAAAATTTTAACATCAAGCAGTTACTTCCCAAAACCCTAATAATTCACGCGGTCATCCACTGTACGTAGAAACATTCGGTGGGAAGAATGCTATGTGCACAGCACTAGCGATTTTCTTCTAGAAAATGTCGCCGCTACCACACATCTCTTGTCAACCTGTTACGGAAACGAAAGGTAAACATTAGCGCACTCCAAAGTTGCCAGAATGTGTAATTTTTTCTGTATTCTTAAAGCATAATGAAAAAAATTTTAACATCAAGCAGTTACTTCCCAAAACCCTAATAATTCACGCAGTCATCCACTGTACGTAGATACATTCGGTGTGAAGAATGCTATGTGCACAGCACTAGCGATTTTCTTCTACAAAATGTCGCCGCTACCACACATCTCTTGTCAACCTGCTAAGGAAACAAAAGGTAAGCGTTAACGCACTCCAAAGTCACCAGACTGTGTAATTTTATCTGTATTCTTTAAGGATAATGAAAAAAGTTTAACATCGAGCTGTTACTTACCAAAAAACTATTTTTTCACGCAGTCATCCTCTCTACGTAGATACATACGGTGTGAAGTATGCTATGTGCACAGCACAAGCGATTTTCTTCTAGAAAATGTCGCCGCTCCCCCACATCTCTTGTCAACCTGTTATGGAAACGAAAGGTAAACATTAGCGCACTCCAAAGTCGCCAGAATGTGTAATTTTATCTGTATTCTTAAAGCATCATGAAAAAAATATTAACATCTAGCAGTTACTTCCCAAAACCCTAATAATTCACGCAGTCATCCACTGTACGTAGATTCATTCGGTGTGAAGAATGCTATGTGCACAGCACTAGCGATTATCTTCTAGAAAATGTCGCCGCTGCCCCACATCTCTTGTCAACCCGTTAAGGAAACGAAAGGTAAACATTATCGTACTCCAAATTCACCAGAATGTGTAATTTTATCTGTGTTCTTAAAGCATAATGAAAAAAATTTAAACATCGGGCTGTTACTTACCAAAAAACTAATAATTCACGCAGTCATCCTCTCTACGTAGAACATTCGGTGGGAAGAATGCTATGTGCACAGCACTAGCGATTATCGTCTCTAATATGTCGCCGCTCCCCCACATCTCTTGTCAACCTGCTAAGGAAACAAAAGGTAAACATTAGCGCACTCCAAAGTCACCAGAATGTGTAAAATATCTGTTTCTTAAAGCATAAATAAAAAAATTTTAACATCAAGCAGTTACTTCCCAATAACCTAATAATTCACGCAGTCATCCACTGTACGTAGAGACATTCGGTGTGAAGAATGCTCTGTGCACAGCACTAGCGATTTTCTTCTCTAATATTTCGCCGCTCCCACACATCTCTTGTCAAACTGTGAAGGAAACGAAAGGTAAACATTAGCGCACTCCAAAGACACCAGAATGTGTTATTTGATCTGTATTCCTAAAGCATAATGAAAAAAATGTAAACATCGACCTGTTACTTACCAAAAAACTAATCATTCACGCAATCATCCTCTCTACGTAGGTACATTCGGTGGGAAGAATGCTATGTGCACAGCCCTAGCGATTTTCTTCTAGAAAATGTGTCCGCTACCACACATCTCTTGTCAACCAGCTAAGGAAACAAAAGGTAAGCATTAACGCACTCCAAAGTCACCAGAATGTATAATTTTATCTGTGTTCTTAAAGCGTAATGAAAAAAAAAGGTAAACATCGAGCTGTTACTTACCAAAAAACTAATTATTCACGCAGTCATCCTCTCTAAGGAGATACATTCGGTGGGATGAATGCTATGTGCACAGCACTAGCGATTTTCTTCTCTAATATGTCGCCGCTACCACACATCTCTTGTCAACCTGCTAAGGAAACAAAAGGTAAACATTAGCACACTCCAAAGTCGCCAGAATGTGTAATTTTTTCTGTATTCTTAAAGCTTATTGAAAAAAATTTTAACATCAAGCAGTTACTTCCCAAAACCCTAATAATTCACGCAGTCATCCACTGTACGTAGATACATTCGGTGTGAAGAATGCTATGTGCAAGGTACAAGCGATTTTCTTCTCTAATATGTCGCCGCTCCCCCACAACTCTTGTCTACCTGTTAAGGAAACGAAAGGTAAACATTAGCGCTCTCCAAAGTCACCAGAATGTGCAATTTTATCTGCATTCTTAAAGGATATTGAAAAAAATTTAAACATCGAGCTGTTACTTATCATAAAACTCATTATTCACGCAGTCATCCTCTCTACGTAGAACATTCGGTGAGAAGAATGCTATGTGCACAGCACTAGCGATTTTCACTCTAATATGTCGCCGCTACCACACATCTCCAGTCAACCTGCTAAGGAAACTAAAGGTAAACATTAACGTACACCAAAGTCACCAGAATGTGTAAATTTATCTGTATTCTTAAAGCATAATGAAAAAAATTTTAACATCAAGCAGTTACTTCCCAAAAACCTAATAATTCACGCAGTCATCAAATGTACGTAGAGAAATTCGGTGGGAAGAATGCTATGTGCACAGCACTAGCGATTTTCTTCTCTAATATGTCGCCGCTCCCCCACATCTCTTGTCAACCTGATAAGGAAACGATAGGTAAACATTAGCGCACTCCAAAGTTAGCAGAATGTGTAATTTTATCTGTATTCTTAAAGCATAATGAAAAAAATTTAAACATCGAGCTGTTACTTACCAAAAAACTAATTATTCACGCAGTCATCCCTTCTACGTAGATACATTCGGTGGGTAGAATGCTATGTGCACGGCACTAGCGATTTTCTTCTAGAAAATGTCGCCGCTACCACACATCTCTTGTCAACCTGTTACGGAAACGAAAGGTAAACATTAGCGCACTCCAAAATTGCCAGAATGTCTAATTTTATCTGCATTCTTAAACCATCAGGAAAAAAATTTAAACAACGAGCTGTTACTTACCAAAAAACTAATTTTTCACGCAGTCATCCTCTCTACGTAGATACATTCGGAGTGAAGTATGCTATGTGCACAACACTAGCGATTATCTTCTCTAATATGTCGCCGCTCCCCCACATCTCTTGTCAACCTGTTGAGGAAACGAAAGGTAAACATTAGCGCACTCCAAAGTCGCCAGAATGTGTAATTTTTTCTGTATTCTTAAAGCATAATGAAAAAAATTTTAACATCAAGCAGTTACTTCCCAAAACCCTAATACTTCACGCAGTCATCCACTGTACGTAGATACATTCGGTGTGAAGAGTGCTATGTGCACAGCACTAGCGATTTTCATCTCTAATATATCCGCTCCCCCACGTCTCTTGTCAACCAGTTAAGGAAACGAAAGGTAAACATTTTCGCACTCCAAAGTCACCAGAATGTGTAATTGTATCTGTGTTCTTAAAGCATAATGAAAAAAATTTAAACATCGAGCTGTTACTTACCAAAAAACTAATTTTTCACGCAGTCATCCTCTCTACGTAGATACATTCGGTGGGAAGAATGCTATTTGCACGGCACTAGCGATTTTCTTCTCTAATATGTCGCCGCTCCCCCACATCTCTTGTCAACCTGTTAAGGAAACGAAAGGTAAACATTAGCGCACTCCAAAGTTACCAGAATGTGTAATTTTATCTGTATTCTTAAAGCATAATGAAAAAAATTTAAACATCGAGCTGTTACTTACTAAAAAACTAATTATTCACGTATACATCCTCTCCACGTAGATACATTCGGTGTGAAGAATGCTATGTGCACAGCACTACCGATTTTCTTCTCTAATATGTCGCCGCTCGCCACATCTCTTGTCAACCTGTTAAGGAAACGAAAGGTAAACATTAGCGCACTCCAAAGTTACCAGAATGTGTGGTTTTATCAGTACTCTTAAAGCATAATGAAAAAATTTTAAACATCGAGCTGTTACTTACCAAAAAACTAATTATTCACGCAGTCATCCTCTCTACGAAGATACATTCGGTGGTAAGATTGCTATGTGCACAGCACTAGCGATTTTCTTCTCTAATATGTCGCCGCTCTCCCACACCTTTTGTCAAAATGCTAAGGAAACAAAAGGTAAACATTAGCGCACTCCAAAGTCACCAGAATGTGTAAATTTATCTGTATTCTTAAAGCATAATGAAAAAAATTTTAACATCAAGCAGTTACTTCCCAAAAACCTTATAATTCACGCAGTCATCCACTGTACGTAGAGACATTCGGTGGGAAGAATGCTATGTGCACAGCACTAGCGATTTTATTCTCTAATATGGCGGCGCTCCCCCACATCTCTTGTCAACCTGCTAAGGAAACAAAAGGTAAGCATTAGCGCACTCCAAAGTCACCAGAATATGTAATTTTATCTGCATTCTTAATGGATATTGAAAAAGATTTAAACATCGAGCTGTTACTTATCAAAAAACACATTATTCACGCTGTCATCCTCTCTACGTAGAACATTCGGTGAGACGAATGCTATGTGCACAGCACTAGCGATTTTCTTCTAGAAAATGTCGCCGCTACCACACATCTCTTGTCAACCTGTTACGGAAACGAAAGGTAAACATTAGCGCTCTCCAAAGTCAACAGAATGTGTAATTTGATCTGTATTCTTAAAGCATAATGAAAAAAATTTAAACATCGAGCTGTTACTTACCAAAAAACTAATTATTCTCGCAGTCATCCTCTCTACGTAGATACATTCGGTGGGAAGAATGCTATGTGCACAGCACTAGCGATTTTCTTCTAGAAAATGTCGCCGCTACCACACATCTCTTGTCAACCTGTTACGGAAACGAAAGGTAAACATTAGCGCACTCCAAAGTCACCAGAATGTGTAATTTTATTTGTATTCTTAAAGCATAATGAAAAAAATTTTAACATCAAGCAGTTACTTCCCAAAAACCTAATAATTCAAGCGGTCATCCACTGTACGTAGAGACATTTGGTGGGAAGAATGCTATGTGCACAGCACCAGCGATTTTCTTCTAGAAAATGTCGCCGCTACCACACATCTCTTGTCAACCTGTTACGGAAACGAAAGGTAAACATTAGCGCTCTCCAAAGTCACCAGAATGCGTAATTTGATCTGTATTCTTAAAGCATAATGAAAAAAATTTAAACATCGAGCTGTTACTTACCAAAAAACTAATTATTCTCGCAGTCATCCTCTCTTCGTAGATACATTCGGTGGGAAGAATGCTATGTGCACGGCACTAGCGATTTTCTTATAGAAAATGTCGCCGCTACAACACAGCTCTTGTCAACCTGTTACGGAAACAAAAGGTAAACATAAGCGCACTCCAAAATCGCCATAATGTGTAATTTTATTTGTATTCTTAAAGCATAATGAAAAAAATTTTAACATCAAGCAGTTACTTCCCAAAACCCTAATAATTCACGCGGTCATCCACTGTACGTAGAAACATTCGGTGAGAAGAATGCTATGTGCACAGCACTAGCGATTTTCTTCTAGAAAATGTCGCCGCTACCACACATCTCTTGTCAACCTGTTACGGAAACGAAAGGTAAACATTAGCGCTCTCCAAAGTCACCAGAATGTGTAAATTTACCTGTATTCTTAAAGCATAATGAAAAAAATTTAAACATCGAGCTGTTACTTACCAAAAAACTAATTATTCTCGCAGTCATCCTCTCTACCTAGATACATTCGGTGGGAAGAATGCTATGTGCACGGCACTAGCGATTTTCTTCTCTAATATGTCGCCGCTACCACACATCTCCTGTCAACCAGCTAAGGAAACTAAAGGTAAACATTAACGCACTCCAAAGTCACCAGAATATGTAAATTTATCTGTATTCTTAAAGCATAATGAAAAAAATTTTAACATCAAGCAGTTACTTCCCAAAACATTAATAATTCACGCGGTCATCCACTGTACGTGAAACATTCGGTGGGAAGAATGCTATGTGCACAGCACTAGCGATTTTCTTCTCTAATATGTCGCCGCTACCACACATCTCTTGTCAACCTGTTACGGAAACGAAAGGTAAACATTAGCGCTCTCCAAAGTCACCAGAATGTGTAATTTGATCTGTATTCTTAAAGCATAATGAAAAAAATTTAAACATCGAGCTGTTACTTACCAAAAAACTAATTATTCTCGCAGTCATTCTCTCTACGTAGATACATTCGGTGGGAAGAATGCTATGTGCACGGCACTAGCGATTTCCTTTTAGAAAATGTCGCCGCTACAACACAGCTCTTGTCAACCTGTTACGGAAACAAAAGGTAAACATAAGCGCACTGCAAAGTCGCCAGAATGTGTAATTTTATTTGTATTCTTAAAGCATAATGAAAAAGATTTTAACATCAAGCAGTTACTTCCCAAAAACCTAATAATTCACGCGGTCATCCACTGTACGTAGAGACATTTGGTGGGAAGAATGCTATGTGCACAGCACTAGCGATTTTCTTCTCTAATATGTCTCCGCTCTCCCACATCTCTTGTCAACCTGCTAAGGAAACAAAAGGTAAAAATTAGCGCACTCCAAAGTCACCAGAATGTGTAATTTGATCTGTATTCTTAAAGCATAATAAAAAAATTTAAACATCGAGCTGTTACTTACCAAAAAACTAATTATTCACGCAGTCATCCTCTCTACGTAGATACATTCGGGGTGAAGAATGCTATGTGCACAGCACTAGCGATTTTCTTCTCTAATATGTCTCCGCTCTCCCACATCTCTTGTCAACCTGCTAAGGAAACAAAAGGTAAAAATTAGCGCACTCCAAAGTCACCAGAATGTGTAATTATATCTGTATTCTTAAAGCATAATGAAAAAAATTTTAACATCAAGCAGTTACGTCCAAAAACCCTAATAATTCACGCAGTCATCCACTGTACGTAGATACATTCGGTGTGAAGAATGCTATGTGCAGAGCACTAGCGATTTTCTTCTCTAATATGACGCCGCTCCCCCACATCTCTTGTCAACCTGTTAAGGAAACGAAAGGTAAACATTAGCGCACTCCAAAGTTACCAGAATGTGTAATTTCATCTGTATTCTTAAAGCATAATAAAAAAATTTAAACATCGAGCTGTTACTTACCAAAAAACTAATTATTCACGCAGTCATCCTCTCTACGTAGATACATTCGGGGTGAAGAATGCTATGTGCACAGCACTAGCGATTTTCTTCTCTAATATGTCTCCGCTCTCCCACATCTCTTGTCAACCTGCTAAGGAAACAAAAGGTAAAAATTAGCGCACTCCAAAGTCACCAGAATGTGTAATTATATCTGTATTCTTAAAGCATAATGAAAAAAATTTTAACATCAAGCAGTTACGTCCAAAAACCCTAATAATTCACGCAGTCATCCACTGTACGTAGATACATTCGGTGTGAAGAATGCTATGTGCAGAGCACTAGCGATTTTCTTCTCTAATATGACGCCGCTCCCCCACATCTCTTGTCAACCTGTTAAGGAAACGAAAGGTAAACATTAGCGCACTCCAAAGTTACCAGAATGTGTAATTTCATCTGTATTCTTAAATCATAATGAAAAAAATTTAAACATCGAGCTGTTACTTACCAAAAAACTAATTATTCACGCAGTCATCCTCTCTACGTAGATACATTCTGTGGGAAGAATGCTATGTGCACGGCACTAGCGATTTTCTTCTAGAAAATGTCGCCGCTACCACACATCTCTTGTCAACCTGTTACAGAAACGAAAGGTAAACATTAGCGCACTCCAAAATTGCCAGAATGTCTAATTTTATCTGTATTCTTAAACCATCAGGAAAAAAATTTAAAAATCGAGCTGTTAGTTACCAAAAAAATAATTTTTCACGCAGTCATCTTCTCTACGTAGATACATTCGGTGTGAAGTATGCTATGTGCACAGCACTAGCGATTATCTTCCCTAATATGTCGCCGCTCCCCCACATCTCTTGTCAACCTGTTGAGGAAACGAAAGGTAAACATTAGCGCACTCCAAAGTCGCCAGAATGTGTAATTTTTTCTGAATTCTTAAAGCATAATGAAAAAAATTTTAACATCAAGCAGTTACTTCCCAAAACCCTAATAATTCACGCAGTCATCCACTGTACGTAGATACATTCGGTGTGAAGAATGCTATGTGCACAGCACTAGCGATTTTCATTTCTAATATATCGCCGCTCTCCCACATCTCTTGTCAACCTGCTAAGGAAACAAAAGGTAAACGTTAGCGTACTCCAATGTCACCAGAATATGTAAATTCATCTGTATTCTTAAAGCATAATGAAAAAAGTTTTAACATCAAGCAGTTACTTCCCAATAATCTAATAATTCACGCAGTCTTCCACTATACGTAGATACATTCGATATGAAGAATGCTATGTGCACAGCACTAGTGAATTTCTTCTCTAATATGTCGCCGCTACCACACATCGCTTCTCAACCTGCTAAGGAAACAAAATGTAAACATTAGCGCACTCCAAAGTCACCAGAATGTGTAATTTTACCTGTATTCTTAAAGCATAATGAAAAAAATTTTAACATCAAGCAGTTACTTCCCAAAACCCTAATAATTCACGCAGTCATCCACTGTACGTAGACACATTCGGTGTGAAGAATGCTATGTGCACAGCACTAGCGATTTTCTTCTCTAATATGTCGCCGCTCCCCCACATCTCTTGTCAACCTGATAAGGAAACGATAGGTAAACATTAGCGCACTCCAAAGTTAGCAGAATGTGTAATTTTATCTGTATTCTTAAAGCATAATGAAAAAAATTTAAACATCGAGCTGTTACTTACCAAAAAACTAATTATTCACGCAGTCATCCTCTCTACGTAGATACATTCGGTGGGTAGAATGCTATGTGCACGGCACTAGCGATTTTCCTCTAGAAAATGTCGCCGCTACCACACATCTCTTGTCAACCTGTTACGGAAACGAAAGGTAAACATTAGCGCACTCCAAAATTGCCAGAATGTCTAATTTTATCTGCATTCTTAAACCATCAGGAAAAAAATTTAAACAACGAGCTGTTACTTACCAAAAAACTAATTTTTCACGCAGTCATCCTCTCTACGTAGATACATTCGGTGTGAAGTATGCTATGTGCACAACACTAGCGATTATCTTCTCTAATATGTCGCCGCTCCCCCACATCTCTTGTCAACCTGTTGAGGAAACGAAAGGTAAACATTAGCGCACTCCAAAGTCGCCAGAATGTGTAATTTTTTCTGTATTCTTAAAGCATAATGAAAAAAATTTTAACATCAAGCAGTTACTTCCCAAAACCCTAATAATTCACGCAGTCATCCACTGTACGTAGATACATTCGGTGTGAAGAGTGCTATGTGCACAGCACTAGCGATTTTCATCTCTAATATATCCGCTCCCCCACGTCTCTTGTCAACCAGTTAAGGAAACGAAAGGTAAACATTTTCGCACTCCAAAGTCACCAGAATGTGTAATTGTATCTGTGTTCTTAAAGCATAATGAAAAAAATTTAAACATCCAGCTGTTACTTACCAAAAAACTAATTTTTCACGCAGTCATCCTCTCTACGTAGATACATTCGGTGGGAAGAATGCTATTTGCACGGCACTAGCGATTTTCTTCTCTAATATGTCGCCGCTCCCCCACATCTCTTGTCAACCTGTTAAGGAAACGAAAGGTAAACATTAGCGCACTCCAAAGTTACCAGAATGTGTAATTTTATCTGTATTCTTAAAGCATAATGAAAAAAATTTAAACATCGAGCTGTTACTTACTAAAAAACTAATTATTCACGCGTTCATCCTCTCCACGTAGATACATTCGGTGTGAAGAATGCTATGTGCACAGCACTACCGATTTTCTTCTCTAATTTGTCGCCGCTCTCCACATCTCTTGTCAACCTGTTAAGGAAACGAAAGGTAAACATTAGCGCACTCCAAAGTTACCAGAATGTGTAGTTTTATCAGTACTCTTAAAGCATAATGAAAAAATTTTAAACATCGAGCTGTTACTTACCAAAAAACTAATTATTCACGCAGTCATCCTCTCTACGAAGGTACATTCGGTGGTAAGATTGCTATGTGCACAGCACTAGCGATTTTCTTCTCTAATATGTCGCCGCTCTCCCACACCTTTTGTCAAAATGCTAAGGAAACAAAAGGTAAACATTAGCGCACTCCAAAGTCACCAGATTGTGTAAATTTATCTGTATTCTTAAAGCATAATGAAAAAAATTTTAACATCAAACAGTTACTTCCCAAAAACCTAATAATTTACGAAGTCATCCACTGAACGTAGATACATTCGGTGTGAAGAATGCTATGAACACAGCACTTGCGATTTATTTCTCTAATATGTCGCCGCACCCCCACATCTCTTGTCAACTTGTTACGGAATCGAAAGGTAAACATTAGCGCACTCCAAAGTCGCGAGAATGTGTAATTTTTTCTGTATTCTTAAAGCATAATGAAAAAAATTTTAACATCAAGCAGTTACTTTCCAAAACCCTAATAATTCACGCAGTCATCCAATGTACGTAGATACATTCGATGTGAAGAATGCTAAGTGCACAGCACTAGCGATTTTCTTCTCTAATATCTCGCCGCTCCCCCACATCTCTTGTCAACCTGTTAAAGAAACGAAAGGTAAACATTATCGCACTCCAAAGTCACCAGAATGTGTAATATTATCTGTGTTCTTAAAGCATAATGAAAAAATTTAAACATCGAGTTGCTACTTAGCAAAAAACTAATTATTCACGCAGTCATCCTCTCTACGTAGATACATTCAGTGGGAAGAATGCTATGTGCACGGCACTAGCGATTTTCTTCTAGAAAATGTCGCCGCTACCACACATCTCTTGTCAACCTGTTACGGAAACGAAAGGTAAACATTAGCGCACTCCAAAATCGCCAGAATGTCTAATTTTATCTATATTCTTAAACCATCAGTAAAAAAATTTAAACATCGAGCTGTTACTTACCAAAAAACTAATTTTTCACGTAGTCATCCTCTCTACGTAGATACATTCGGTGTGAAGAATGCTATGTGCACAGCACTAGCGATTTTCATCTCTAATATGTCGCCGCTCCCCCATGTCTCTTGTCAACCTGTTAAGGAAACTAAAGGTAAACATTAACGCACTCCAAAGTCTCCAGAATGTGTAATTTTATCTGTATACTTAAAGCATAATGAAAAAAATATTAACATTAAACAGTTACTTCCCAATAACCTAATAATTCACGCAGTCATCCACTATACGTAGATACATTCGGTGTGAAGAATGCTATGTGCACAGCACTAGTGATTTTCTTCTCTAATATGTCGCCGCTACCACACATCGCTTGTCAACCTGCTAAGGAAACAAAAGGTAAACATTAGCGCACTCCAAAGTCACCAGAATGTATAATTTTATCTGTATTCTTAAAGCATAATGAAAAAATTTAAACATCGAGCTGTTACTTACCAAAAAACTAATTATTCACGCAGTCATCCTCTCCACGTAGATACATTCGGTGTGAAGAACGCTATGTGCACAGCACTAGCGATTTTCTTCTCTAATATGTCGCCGTTTCCCCACATCTCTTGTCAACCTGTTAAGGAAACGAAAGGTAAACATTAGCGCACCCCAAAATCGCCAGAATGTCTAATTTTATCTATAATCTTAAACCATCAGTAAAAAAATTTAAACATCGAGCTGTTACTTACCAAAAAACTAATTTTTCACGTAGTCATCCTCTCTACATAGATACATTCGGTGTGAAGTATGCTATGTGCACAGCACTAGCGATTATCTTCTCTAATATCTCGCCACTCCCCCACATCTCTTGTCAACCTGTTGAGGAAAAGAAAGCTAAACATTAGCGCACGCCAAAGTCGCCAGAATGTGTAATTTCTTATGTATTCTTAAAGCATAGTGAAAAAAATTTTAACATCAAGCAGTAACTTCCCAAAACCCTAATAATTCACGCAGTCATCCACTGTACGTAGATACATTCGGTGTGAAGAATGCTATGTGCACAGCACTAGCGAGTTCCTTCTCTAATATGTCGCTGCTCCCCCACATCTTTTGTCAAAATGCTAAGGAAAAAAAAGGTAAACATTAGCGTACTCCAAAGTCACCAGAATGTGTAAATTTATCTGTATTCTTAAAACATAATGAAAAAAATTTTAACATCAAGCAGTTACTTCCCAAAAACCTAATAATTTACGCAGTCATCCACTGTACGTAGATACATTCAGTGTGAAGAATGCTACGAGCACAGCACTTACGATTTACTTCTCTAATATGTCGCCGCTCCCCCACATCTCTTGTCAACCTGTTACGGAAACAAAAGGTAAACATTAGCGCACTCCAAGGTCGCCAGAATGTGTAATTTTTTCTGTATTCTTAAAGCATAATGAAAAAAATTTTAACATCAAGCAGTTATTTCCCAAAACCCTAATAATTCACGCAGACATCCACTGTACGTAGATACATTCGCTGTGAAGAATGCTACGTGCACAGCACTAGCGATTTTCATCTCTAATATGTCGCCGCTCCCCACATCTCTTGTCAACCTGTTAAGGAAACGAAAGGTAAACATTATCGCACTCCAAAGTCCCCAGAACGTGTAATTTTATCTGTGTTCTTAAAGCATAATGAAAAAAATTTATACATCAAGCTGTTACTTACCAAAAAACTAATTATTCACGCAGTCATCCTCTCTACGTAGATACTTTTGGAGGGGAAGAATGATATGTGCACGGCACTAGCGATTTTCTTCTAGAAAATGTCGCCGCTACCACACATCTCTTGTCAACCTGTTACGGAAACGAAAGGTAAACATTAGCGCACTCCCAAGTCGCCAGAATGTGTAATTTTTTCTGTATTCTTAAAGCATAATGAAAAAAATTTTAACATCAAGCAGTTACTTTCCAAAACCCTAATAATTCACGCAGTCATCCACTGTACGTAGATACATTCCATGTGAAGAATGCTATGTGCACAGCACTAGCGATTTTCTTCTCTAATATGTCGCCACTCCGCCACATCTCTTGTCAACCTGTTAAGGAATCGAAAGGTAAACATTATCGCACTCCAAAGTCACCAGAATGTGTAATATTATCTGTGTTCTTAAAGCATAATGAAAAAAATTTAAACATCGAGTTGTTACTTACCAAAAAACTAATTATTCACGCAGTCATCCTCTCTACGTAGATACATTCGGTGGGAAGAACGCTATGTGCACGGCACTAGCGATTTTCTTCTAGAAAATGTCGCCGCTACCACACATCACTTGTCATACTGTTACAGAAACGAAAGGTAAACATTAGCGCACTCCAAAGTCGCCAGAATGTCTAATTTTATCTGTATTCTTAAAGCATAATGAAAAAAATTTTAACATCAAGCAGTTACTTCCCAAAACCCTAATAATTCACGCGGTCATCCACTGTACGTAGATACATTCGGTGTGAAGAATGCTATGTGCACAGCACTAGCGATTTTCTTTTCTAATATGCCGCCGCTCCCCCACATCTCTTTTCAACTTGTTAAGGAAACGAAATGTTAACTTTATCGCACTCCAAACTCACCAGAATGTGTAATTTTATCTATGTTCTTACAGCATAATGAAAAAATTTAAACATCGAGCTGTTACCTACCAAAAAACTAATTATTCACGCAGTCATCCTCTCTACGTACATACATTCGGTGTGAAGTATGCTATGTGCACAGCACTAGCGATTTTCTTCTAGAAAATGTCGCCGCTACCACACATCTCTTGTCAACCTGTTAAGGAAACGAAAGGTAAACATTAGCGCACTCCAAAGTCACCAGAATGTATAATTTTATCTGTGTTCTTATAGCATAATCAAAAAAATTTTAACAGCGAGTTGTTACTTACCAAAAAACTAATTTTTCACGCAGTCATCCTCTCTACGTAGATACATTCGGTGGGAAGAACGCTATGTGCACAGCACTAGCGATTTTCTTCTAGAAAATGTCGCCGCTCCCCCACATTTCTTGTCAACCTGCTAAGGAAACGAAAGGTAAACATTAGCGCACTCCCAAGTCGCCAGAATGTGTAATTTTTTCTGTATTCTTAAAGCATAATGAAAACAATTTTAACATCAAGCAGTTACTTCCAAATAACCTATTAATTCACGCAGTCATCCAATGTACGTAGAGATATTCGGTGTGAAGAATGCTATGTGCACAGCACTAGCGATTTTCTTCTCTAATATGTCGCCGCTCCCCCACATCTCTTGTCAACCCGTTAAGGAAACGAAAGGTAAACATGAGCACACTCCAAAGTCACCAGAATGTGTAATTTGATCTGTATTCTTAAAGCATAATGAAAAAAATTTAAACATCGACCTGTTACTTAAAAAAAAACTAATTATTCACGCAGTCATCCTCCCTACGTAGATACATTCGGTGGGAAGAATGCTATGTGCACAGCACTAGCGATTTTCTTCTAGAAAATGTCGCCGCTACCACACATCTGTTGTCAACCTGCTAAGGAAACAAAAGGTAAGCATTAGCGCACTCCAAAGTCACCAGAATGTGTAATTTTATCTGTATTCTTAAAGGATAATGAAAAAAATTAAACATCGAGCTGTTACTTACCAAAAAACTAATTATTCACGCAGTCATCCTCTCTACGTAGATACATTCGGTGGGAATAATGCTATGCGCACAGCACTAACGATTTTCATCTAGAAAATGTCGCCGCTACCACACATCTCTTGTCAACCTGCTAAGGAAACAAAAGGTAAACATTAGAGCACTCCAAAGTGACCAGAATGTGTAATTTTATCTGTATTCTTAAAGCATAATGAAAAAAATTTGAATATCAAGCATTACTTCCCAAAATTAATAATTCACGCAGTCATCCACTGTACGTTGATATATTTGGTTTGAAGAATGCTATGCGCACAGCACCAGCGATTTTCTTTTCTAATATGTCGCAGCTACCACACATCTCCTGTCAACCCGCAAAGGAAACAAAAGGTAAACATTAGCGCACTCCAGAGTCACCAGAATGTGTAAATTAATCTGTATTCTTAAAGCATAATGTAAAAAATTTTAACATCAAGCAATTACTTCCCAAAAACCTAATAATTCACGCAGTCATCCACTGTACGTTGAGACATGCGGTTTAAAGAGTGCTATGTGCACAGAACTAACGATTTTTTCTCTAATATGTCGCCGCTCCCCCACATCTCTTGTCAACCTGTTAAGGAAACGGAAAGTAAACATTAGCGCACTCCAAAGTCACCAGAATTTGAAATTTGATCTGTATTCTTAAAGGATAATGGAAAAAATTCAAACATCGATCTGTTACTTACCAAAGAACTAATTATTCACGCAGTCATCCTCTCTACGTAGAGACATTCGGTGTGAAGAATGCTATGTGCACAGCACTAGCGGTTTTCTTCTCTAATATGTCGCCGCTCCCCCACATCTCTTGTCAACCCGTTAAGGAAACGAAAGGTAAACATTAGCGCACTCCAAAGTCACCAGAATGTGTAATTTGATCTGTATTCTTAAAGCATAATGAAAAAAATTTAAACATCGACCTGTTACTTAAAAAAAAACTAATTATTCACGCAGTCATCCTCTCTACGTAGATACATTCGGTGGGAAGAATGCTATGTGCACAGCACTAGCGATTTTCTTCTAGAAAATGTCGCGGCTACCACACAGCTATTGTCAACCTGTTACGGAAACGAAAGGTAAATATTAGCGCACTCCAAAGTCGCCATAATGTGTAATTTTAGCTGTATTCTTAAAGCATAATGAAAAAAATTTTAACATCAAGCAGTTACTTACCAAAAACCTAATAATTTACGCAGTCATCCACTGTACGTAGATACATTCGGTGTGAAGAATGCTATGTGCACAGCACTTGCGATTTACTTCTGTAATATGTCTTCGCTCCCCCACATCTCTTGTCAACTTGTTACGGAAACCAAAGGTAAACATTAGCACACTCAAAAGTCCCCAGAATGTGTAATTTCTTCTGTATTCTTAAAGCATAATGAAAAAAATTTTAACATCAAGCAGTTACTTCCCAAAACCCTAATAATTGAAGCAGTCATCCACATACGTAGATACATTCGGTGTGAAGAATGCTATGTGCACAGCACTAGCGTTATTCTTCTCTAAAATTTCGCCGCTCCCCCACATCTCTTGTCAACCTGTTAAGGAAACGAAAGGTAAACATTATCGCACTCCAAAGTCACCATAAACGTGTAATTTTATCTGGGTTCTTAAAGTATAATGAAAAAAATTTAAAATTCGACCTGTTACTTACCAAAAAACTAATTATTCACGCAGTCATCCTCTCTACGTAGATACATTCTGTGGGAAGAATGCTATGTGCACAGCACCAGCGATTTTCTTCTCTAATATGTCGCCGCTACCACACATCTCTTGTCAACCTGCTAAGTAAACAAAAGGTAACCATTAGCGCACTCCAAAGTCACCAGAATGTGTAAATTTATCTGTATTCTTTTAGCATAATGAAAAAAATTTTTACATCTAGCAGTTACTTTCCAAAAACCTAATAAATCACGGAGTCATCCACTGTACGTAGAGACATTCGGTGTGAAGAATGCTATGTGCACAGCACTAGCGATTTTCTTCTCTAATATGTCGCCGCTTCCCCACATCTCTTGTCAACCTGTTAAGGAAACGGAAGGTAAACATTAGCGCACTCCAAAGTCACCAGAATGTGTAAATTTATCTGTATTCTTAAAGCATAATGAAAAAAATTTTAACATCAAGCAGTTACATCCCAAAAACCTAATAATTCACGCAGTAATCCACTCTCCGTAGAGACATTCGGTGTGAAGAATGCTATGTGCACAGCACTAGCGATTTTCTTCTCTAATATGTCGCCGCTCCCCCACATCTCCTGTCAACCTGTTAAGGAAACGAAAGGTAAACATCAGCGCACTCCAAAGTCACCAGAATGTGTAATTTGATCTGTAATCTTAAAGCATAATGAAAAAATTTAAACATCGACCTGTTACTTACCAAAGTACTAATTATTCACGCAGTCATCCTCTCTATGTAGATACATTCGGTGGGAAGAATGCTATGTGCACAGCTATAGCGATTTTCTTCTAGAAAATGTCGCCGCTACCACACACCTCGTGTCAACCTGCTAAGGAAACAAAAGGTAAACATTATCGCACTCCAAAGTCACCAGAATGTGTAATTTCATCTGTCTTCTTAAAGCATAATGAAAAAAATTTAAACATCGAGCTGTTACTTACCAAAAAACTAATTTTTCACGCAGTCATCCTCTCTACGTAGATACATTCAGTGGGAAGAACGCTATGTGCACAGCACTAGCGATTTTCTTCTAGAAAATGTCGCCGCTACCACAAATCTCTTGTCGACCTGTTACGGAAACGAAAGGTAAACATTAGCGCACTCCAAAGTCGCCAGAATGTGTAGATATATCTGTATTCTTAAAGCATAATGAAAAAAATTTTAGCATCAAGCAGTTACTTCCGAAAACCCTAATAATTCACGCAGTCATCCACTGTACGTAGATACATTCGGTGTAAAGAATGCTATGTGCACAGCACTAGCGATTTTCTTGTCTAATATGTCGCCGCTGCCCCACATCTCTTGTCAACCTGTTAAGGAAACGAAAGGTAAACATTGTCGCACTCCAAACTCACCAAAATGTGTAATTTTATCTGTGTTCTTAAACCATAATGAAAAATTTTAAACATCGAGCTGTAACTTACCAAAAAACTAATTATTCACGCAGTCATCCTCTCTACGTAGATACATTCGGTGGGAAGAATGCTATGTGCACAGCACTAGCGATTTTCTTCTCTAATATGTCGCCGCTCCCCCACATTTCTTGTCAACCTGTTAAGGAACCAATGGTAAACATTAGCGCACTCCAAAGCCACAAGAATGTGTAAATTTATCTGTATTCTTAAAGCATAATGAAATAAATTTTAACATCAAGCATTTACTTCCAAATAACCTACTAATTCACGCAGTCATCCACTGTACGTAGAGACATTCGGTGTGAAGAATGCTATGTGCACAGCACTAGCGATTTTCTTCTCTAATATGTCGCCGCTCCCCCACATCTCTTGTCAACCTGTTAAGGAAATCGAAAGGTAAACATTAGCGCACTCCAAAGTCACCAGAATGTGTAATTTGATCTGTATTCTTAATGCATAATAAAAAAATTTAAACATCGACCTGTTACTTACCAAAAAATAATTATTCACGCAGTCATCCTCTCTACGTAGATACATTCGGTGGGAAGAATGCTATGTGCACAGCTTTAGCGATTTTCTTCTAGAAAATGTCGCCGCTACCACACATCTCGTGTCAACCTGCTAAGGAAACAAAAAGTAAGCATTATCGCACTCCAAAGTCACCAGAATGTGTAATTTGATCTGTATTCTTAATGCATAATAAAAAAAATTTAAACATCGACCTGTTACTTACCAAAAAATAATTATTCACGCAGTCATCCTCTCTACGTAGATTCATTCGGTGGGAAGAATGCTATGTGCACAGCTTTAGCGATTTTCTTCTAGAAAATGTCGCCGCTACCACACATCTCGTGTCAACCTGCTAAGGAAACAAAAAGTAAGCATTATCGCACTCCAAAGTCACCAGAATGTGTAATTTTATCTGTATTCTTAAAGGATAATGAAAAAAATTTAAACATCGAGCTGTTACTTACCAAAAAACTAATTATTCACGCAGTCATCCTCTCTACGTAGATACATTCGGTGAGAAAATGCCTTGTGCACAGCACTAGCGATTTTCTTCTAGAAAATTTTGCCGCTACAACTCATCTCTTGTCAACCTGCTAAGGAAACGAAAGGTAAACATTAGCGCACTCCAAAGTCACCAGAATGTGTAATTTATCTGAATTCTTAAAGCTTAATGAAAAAAATTTTAACATCAAGCAGTTACTTCCCAAAACCCTAATAATTCACACAGTCATCCACTGTACGTAGATACATTCGGTGTGAAGAATTCTATGTGCAGAGCACTAGCGATTTTCTTCTCTAATATGTCGCCGATCCCCCACATCTCTTGTCAACCTGTTAAGGAAATGAAAGGTAAACATTAGAGCACTCCAAAGTTACCAGAATGTGTAATTTTATTTGTATTCTTAAAGCTTAATGAAAAGAATTTAAACATGGAGCTGTTACTTACCAAAAAACTAATTATTCACGCAGTCATCTCCTCTACGTAGATACATTCGGTGGGAAGAATGCTATGTGCACAGCACTAGTGATTTTCTTCTAGAAAATGTCGCCGCTACCACACATCTCTTGTCAACCTGTTACGGAAACGAAAGGTAAACATTAGCGCACACCAAAGTCACCAGAATGTGTAATTTTATCTGTATTCTTAAAGCATAATGAAAAAAATTTTAACATCAAGCAGTTTCTTGACAAAACCTTAATAATTCACATAGTCATCCACTGTACGAAGATACATTCGGTGGGAAGAATGCTATGTGCACAGGACTAGCGATTTTCTTCTCTAATATGTCGCCGCTCCCCCACATCTCTTGTCAACCTGTTAAGGAAACGAAAGGTAAACATTAGCGCACTCCAAAGTCACCAGAATGTGTAATTTGATCTGCATTCTTAAGGCATAATGAAAAAAATTTAAACATCGACCTGTTACTTACCAAAAAACTAATTATTCACTCAGTCATCCTCTCTACGTAGATACATTCGGTGGGAAGAATGCTATTAGCACAGCACTAGCGATTTTCTTCTAGAAAATGTCGCCGCTTCCCCACATCTCTTGTCAACCTCTAAGGAAACAAAAGGTAAATATTAGCGCACTCCAAAGTCTCCAGAATGTGTAATGTTACCTGTATTCTTAAAGCATACTGAAAAAAATTTTAACATGAAGCAGTTACTTCCCAAAAACCTAATAATTCACGCAGTCATGCACTGTACGTAGATACATTCGGAGTGAAGAATGCTATGTGCACAGCACTAGCGATTTTCTTCTCTAATATGTCGCCGCTCCCCCACATCTCTTGACAACCTGTCAAGGAAACGAAAGGTAAATATTAGAGCATTCCAAAGTCACCAGAATGTGTAATTTTATCTGTATTCTTAAAGCAAAATGAAAAAAATTTTAAGATCAAGCAATTACTTCCCAAAAACCTAATAATTCACGCAGTCATCCACTGTACATAGATACATTCGGTGTGAAGAATGCTATGTGCACAGCACTAGCGATTTTCTTCTCTAATATGTCGCCGCTACCACACGTCGCTTGTCAACCTGCTAAGGAAACAAAACGTAAACATTAGCGCACTCCAAACTCACCAGAATTTGTAACTTTA
This sequence comes from Schistocerca cancellata, assembly GCF_023864275.1. NCBI lineage: Eukaryota > Metazoa > Arthropoda > Insecta > Orthoptera > Acrididae > Schistocerca > Schistocerca cancellata. Next base: position 16,284,650 of record NC_064627.1, on the reverse strand, counting down.
CCTGTTTTCTTAAAGCATAATGAAAAAAATTTTAACATGAAGCAGTTACTTCCCAAAAACCTAATAATTCACACAGTCGTCCACTGTACATAGATACATTCGGTGTCAAGAATGCTATGTGCCCAGCACTAGCGATTTTTTCTCTAATATGTCGCCGCTCCCCCACATCTCTTGTCAACCTGTCAAGGAAACGAAAGGTAAACATTAGAACACTCCAAAGTTACCAGAATGAGTAATTTTATCTGTATTCTTAAAGCATAATGAAAAAATCTTTTAACATCGAGCTGTTACTTACCAAAAAACTAATTTTTCACGCAGTCATCTTCTCTACGTAGATACATTCGTACTTCGTATTCGCTCAGCACTAGCGATTTTCTTCTAGAAAGTGTCGCCGCTCCAACGCATCTCTTGTCAACGTGTTACGGAAACGAAAGGTAATCATTAGCGCACTCCAAAGTAGCCAGAATGTGTAATTTTATCTGTGTTCTTAAAGCATAATGAAAAAAATTTAAACATCGAGCTGTAACTTACCAAAAAACTAATTATTAACGCAGTCATCCTCTCTACGTAGATACATTCGGTGGGAAGAATGCTATGTGCACAGCACTAGCGATTTTCTTATCTAATATGTCGCCGTTCCCCACATCTCTTGTCAACCTGCTAAGGAAACAAAAGGTAAACATTAGCGCACTCCAAAGTCACCAGAATGTGTAAATTTATCTGTATTCTTAAAGCATATGAAAAAAATTTTAACATCCAGCAGTTACTTCCCAATAACCCAATAATTCACGCAGTCATCCACTGTACCTAGAGACATTCGGTGTAAAGAATGATATGTGCGCAGCACTAGCGATTTTCTTCTCTAGTATGTCGCCGCTCCCCTATATCTCTTGTCAACCTGTTAAGGAAACGAAAGGTAAACATTAGCGCACTCCAAAGTCGCCAGAATGTGTAATTTGATCTGTATTCTTAAAGCATAATGAAAATAATTTAAACATCGACCTGTTACTTACCAAAAAACTAATTATTCACGCAGTCATCCTCTCTACGTAGATACATTCGGTGGGAAGAGTGCTATGGGCACAGCACTAGCGATTTTCTTCTCTAATATGTCGCCGCTACCACATATCTCTTGTCAACCTGCTAAGGAAACAAAAGGTAAGCATTAGCGCACTCCAAAGTCACAAGAATGTGTGATTTTATCTGTATTCTTAAAGCATAATGAAAAAAATTTAAACATCGAGCTGTTACTTACCAAAAAACTAATTATTCACGCAGTCATCCTCTCTGCGTAGATACATTCGGTGGGAAGAATGCTATGTGCACGGCACTAGCTATTTTCTTCTAGAAAATGTCGCCGCTACCACACATCTCTTGTCAACCTGTTACGGAAAGGAAAGGTAAACATTAGCGCACTCCAAAGTCACCAGAATGTGTAATTTTATCTGTATTCTTAAAGCATAATGAAAAAAATTTTAACATCAAGCTGTTACTTCCCAAAACCCTAATAATTCACGCAGTCATCCACTGTACGTAGATACATTCGGTGTGAAGAATGCTATGTGCACAGCACTAGCGATTTTCTTCTCTAATATGTCGCCGCTCCCCCACATCTTTTGTCAACCTGCTAAGGAAACAAAAGGTAAACATTAGCGCACTCCAATGTCATCAGAATGTGCAAAATTTTATCTGTATTGTTAACGCTTAATAAAAAAAAATATTAACATCAAGCAGTTACTTCCCAATAACCTAATAATTCACACAGTCATCCACTGTACGTAGATACATTCGGTGGGAAGAATGCTATGTGCACGGCAATAGCGATTTTATCTCTAATATATCGCCGCTCCCCCACATCTCTTGCCAACCTGTCAAGGAAACGAAGGGTAAATATTAGTGCATTCCAAAGTCACCAGAATGTGTAATTTTATCTGTATTCTTAAAGCATAATGAAAAACTTTTAACTTCGAGCTGTTACTTACCAAAAAACTAATTATTCACGCAGTCATCCTCTCTACATAGATACATTCGGTGAGAAGAATGCTATGTGCACAACACTAGCGATTTTCTTCTCTAATATATCGCCGATCCCCCACATCTCTTGTCAACCTGTTAAGGAAACGAAAGGTAAACATTAGTGCACTCCAAAGTTACCAGAATGTGTAATTTTATTTGTATTCTTAAAGCATAATGAAAAAAATTTAACCACTGAGCTGTTACTTACCAAAAAACTAATTATTCACGCAGTCATCCTCTCTACGTAGATACATTCGGTGAGAAGAATGCTATGTGCACGGCACTAGCGATTTTCTTCTAGAAAATGTCGCCGCTACCACATTCTCTTGTCAACCTGTTACGGAAACGAAAGGTAAGCATTAGCGCACTCCAAAGTCACCAGAATGTGTAATTTTATCTGTATTCTTAAAGCATAATGAAAAAAATTTTAACATCAAGCAGTTACTTCCCAAAACCCTAATAATTCACGCAGTCATCCACTGTACGTAGATACATTCGGTTTGAAGAATGCTATGTGCACAGCACTAGCGATTTTCTTCTCTAATATATTCGCCGCTCCCCCACATCTCTTGTCAACCAGTTAAGGAAACGAAAGGTAAACATTATCGCACTCCAAACTCACCAGAATGTGTAATTTTATCTGTGCTCCTAAAGCATAATGATAAATATTTAAACATCGAGCTGTTACTTACCAAAAAACTAATTATTCACGCAGTCATCCTCTCTACGTAGATACATTCGGTGGGAAGAATGCTATGTGCACTGCACTAGCGATTTTCTTCTCCAATATGTCGGCGCTTCCCCACATCTCTTGTCAACCTGCTAAGGAAGCAAAAGGTAAACATTAGCGCACTCCAATGTCATCAGAATGTGTAAATTTATCTGTATTGTTAACGCTTAATAAAAAAAAATATTAACATCAAGCAGTTACTTCCCAATAACCTAATGATTCACGTAGTTATCCACTGTACGTAGATACATTCGGTGTGAAGAATGCTATGTGCACAGCACTAGCAATTTTCTTATCTAATATGTCGCCGCTAACCCACATCTCTTGTCAACCTGTTAAGGAAACTAAAGGTAAACATTATCGCACTCCAAAGTCACCAGAATGTGTAATTTCATCTGTCTTCTTAAAGCATAATGAAAAAAATTTAAACATCGAGCTGTTACTTACCAAAAAACTAATTTTTCACGCAGTCATCCTCTCTACGTAGATACATTCGGTGGGAAGAACGCTATGTGCACAGCACTAGCGATATTCTTCTAGAAAATGTCGCCGCTACCACACATCTCTTGTCAACCTGTTACGGAAACGAAAGGTAAACATTAGCGCACACTAAAGTCACCAGAATGTGTAATTTTATCTGTATTCTTAAAGCATAATGAGAAAAATTTTAACATCAAGCAGTTACTTCCCAAAACCTTAATAATTCACACAGTCATCCACTGTACGAAGATACATTCGGTGGGAAGAATGCTATGTGCACAGCACTAGCGATTTTTTCCTCTAATATGTCGGCGCTCCCCCACATCACTTGTCAACCTGCTATGGAAACAAAAGGTAAACATTAGCGCACTCCAATGTCATCAGAATGTGTAAATTTATCTGTATTCTTAATGCATAATAAATAAAAATATTAACATGAAGCAGTTACTTCCCAATAACCTAATAATTCACGCAGTCATCCACTGTACGTAGATATATTCGGTGTGAAGAATGCTATGTGCACAGGACTAGCGATTATCTTCTCTAATATGTCGCCGCTCCCCCACATCTCTTGTCAACCTGTTAAGGAAACGAAAGGTAAACATTAGCGCACTCCAAAGTCACCAGAATGTGTAAATTGATCTGTATTCTTAAAGCATAATGAAAAAAATTTAAACTTCGACCTGTTACTTACCAAAAAACTAATTATTCAGTCAGTCATCCTCTCTACGTAGATACATTAGGTGGGAAGAATGCTATTTGCACAGCACTAGCGATTTTCTTCTACAAAATTTTGCTACTACCACACATCTCTTGTCAACCTCTAAGGAAACAAAAGGTAATCATTAGTTCACTCCAAACTCTCCAGAATGTGTAATTTTACCTGTATTCTTAAAGCATATTGAAAAAAATTTTAACATGAAGCAGTAACTTCCCAAAAACCTAATAATTCACGCAGTCATGCACTGTACGAAGATACATTCGGTGTGAAGAATGCTATGTGCACAGCACTAGCGATTTTCTTCTCTAATATGTCGCCGCTCCCCCACATCTCTTGACAACCTGTCAAGGAAACGAAAGGTAAATATTAGAGCATTCCAAAGTCACCAGAATGTGTAATTTTATCTGTATTCTTAAAGCAAAAAGAAAAAAATTTTAACATCAAACAGTTACTTCCCAAAAACCTAATAATTCACGCAGTCATCCACTGTACATAGGTACATTCGGTGTGAAGAACGCTATGTGCACAGCACTAGCGATTTTCTTCTCTAATATGTCGCCGCTACCACACGTCGCTTGTCAACCTGCTAAGGAAACAAAAGGTAAACATTAGCGCACTCCAAACTCACCAAAATGTGTAACTTTACCTGTATTCTTAAAGCATAATGAAAAAAATTTTAACATTAAGCAGTTACTTCCCAAAACCCTAATAATTCACGCAGTCATCCACTGTACGTAGATACATTCGGTGTGAAGAATGCTATGTGCACAGAACTAGCGATTTTCTTCTAGAAAATTTCGCCGCTACCACACATCTCTTGTCAACCTGTTACGGAAACGATAGGTAAACATTAGCGCACTCCAAAGTCGCCAGAATGTGTAATTTTATCTGTATTCTTAAAGGATAATGAAAAAAATTTAAACATCAAGCAGTTACTTCCCAAAACCCTAATAATTCACGCAGTCATCCACTGTACGTAGATACATTCGGTGTGAAGAATGTTATGTGCACAGCACTAGCGATTTTCTTGTCTAATATGTCGCCGCTCCCCCACATCACATGTCAACCTGTTAAGGAAACGAAAGGTAAACATTATCGCACTCAAACTCACCAGAACGTGTAATTTTATCTGTGTTCTTAAAGCATAATGAAAAAAATTTAAACATCGAGCTGTAACTTACCAAAAAACTAATTATTCACGCAGTCATCCCCTCTACGTAGATACATTCAGTGGGAAGAATGCTATGTGCACAGCACTAGCGATTTTCTTATCTAATATGTCGCCGCTCCCCCACATCTCTTGTCAACCTGCTAAGGAAACAAAAGGTAAACATTAGCGCACTCCAAAGTCACCAGAATGTGTAAATTTATCTGTATTCTTAAAGCATATGAAAAAAATTTTAACATCAAGCAGTTACTTCCCAATAACCCAATAATTCACGCAGTCATCCACTGTACGTAGAGACATTTGGTGTAAAGAATGATATGTGCACAGCACTAGCGATTTTCTTCTCTAGTATGTCGCCGCTCCCCCATATCTCTTGTCAACCTGTTAAGGAAACGAAAGGTAAACATTAGCGCACTCCAAAGTCACCAGAATATGTAATTTGATCTGTATTCTTAAAGCATAATGAAAAAAATTTAAACATCGACCTGTTACTTACCAAAAAACTAATTATTCACGCTCTCATCCTCTCTACATAGATACATTCCGTGGGAAGAATGCTATGTGCACAGCACTAGCGATTTTCTTCTCTAATATGTCGCCGCTACCACACGTCTCTTGTCAACCTGGTAAGGAAACAAAAGGTAAGCATTAGCGCACTCCAAAGTCACAAGAATGTGTAATTTTATCTGTATTCTAAAAGCATAATGAAATAAATTTAAACATCGAGCTGTTACTTACCAAAAAACTAATTATTCACGCAGTCATCCTCTCTACGTAGATACATTCGGTGGGAAGAATGCTATGTGCACGGCACTAGCGATTTTCTTCTAGAAAATATCGCCGCTACCACACATCTCTTGTCAACCTGTTACGGAAACGAAAGGTAAACATTAGCGCACACCAAACTCACCAGAATGTGTAATCTTATCTGTATTCTTAAAGCATAATGAAAAAAATTTTAACATCAAGCAGTTACTTCCCAAAACCTTAATAATTCACGCAGTCATCCACTGTACGTAGATACATTCGGTGTGAAGAATGCTATGTGCACACCACTAGCGATTTTCTTCTCTAATCTGTCGCCGCTCCCCCACATCTCTTGTCGACCTGTTAAGGAAACGAAAGGTAAACAATATCGCACTCCAAACTCCCAGAATGTGTAATCTTATCTGTGTTCTTAAAGCATAATGAAAAAAATTTAAACATCGAGCTGTTACTTACCAAAAAACCAATTATTTACGCAGTCATCCTCTCTACATAGATACATTCGGTGGGAAGAATGCTATGTGCACAGCACTAGCGATTTTTTCCTCTAATATGTCGGCGCTCCCCCACATCTATTGTCAACCTGCTAAGGAAACAAAAGGTAAACATTAGCGCACTCCAATGTCATCAGAATGTGTAAAGTTATCTGTATTCTTAACGCATAATAAAAAAAAAATATTAACATCAAGCAGTTACTTCCCAATAACCTAATAATTCACGCAGTCATCCACTGTACTTAGATACATTCGGTGTGAAGAATGCTATGTGCGCAGCACTAGCGATTTTCTTCTCTAATATATCGCCGATCCCCCACATCTCTTGTCAACCTGTTAAGGAAACGAAACGTAAACATTAGAGCACTCCAAAGTTACCAGAATGTGTAATTTTATCTGTATTCTTAAAGCATAATGAAAAAAATTTGAACATCGAGCTGTTACTTACCAAAAAACTAATTAATCACGCAGTCATCCTCTCTACGTAGATACATTCGGTGGGAAGAATGCTATGTGCACGGCACTAGCGATTTTCTTCTAGAAAATGTCGCCGCTACCACATTCTCTTGTCAACCTGTTACAGAAACGAAAGGTAAACATTAGCGCACTCTAAAGTCACCAGAATATGTAATTTTATCTGTATTCTTAAAGCATAATGAAAAAAATTTTAACATCAAGCAGTTACTTCCCAAAACCCTAATAATTCACGCAGTCATCCACTGTACGTAGATACATTCGGTGTGAAGAATGCTATGTGCACTGCACTAGCGCTTTTCTTCTCTAATATGTCGTCGCTCCCCCACATCTCTTGTCAACCTGCTAAGGAAACAAAAGGTAAACATTAGCGCACTCCAATGTCATCAGATGTTTAAATTTATCTGTATTGTTAACGCTTAATAAAAAAAATATTAACATCAAGCAGTTACTTCCCAATAACCTAATAATTCACGTAGTCATCCACTGTACGTAGATACATTCGGTGTGCAGAATGCTATGTGCACAGCAGTAGCAATTTTCTTCTAGAAAATGTCGCCGCTGCCCCACATCTCTTGTCAACCCGTTAAGGAAACGAAAGGTAAACATTGTCGCACTCCAAACTCACCAAAATGTGTAATTTTATCTGTGTTCTTAAACCATAATGAAAAAAATTTAAACATCGAGCTGTAACTTACCAAAAAACTAATTATTCACGCAGTCATCCTCTCTACGTAGATACATTCGGTGGGAAGAATGCTATGTGCACAGCACTAGCGATTTTCTTGTCTAATATGTCGCCGCTCCCCCACATTTCTTGTCAACCTGCTAAGGAAACAAAAGGTAAACATTAGCGCACTCCAAAGCCACCAGAATGTGTAAATTTATCTGTATTCTTAAAGCATAATGAAAAAAATTATAACATCAAGCAGTTACTTCCAAATAACCTAATAATTCACGCAGTCATGCACTGTACGAAGATACATTCGGTGTGAAGAATGCTATGTGCACAGCACTAGCGATTTTCTTCTCTAATATGTCGCCGCTCCCCCACATCTCTTGACAACCTGTCAAGGAAACGAAAGGTAAATATTAGAGCATTCCAAAGTCACCAGAATGTGTAATTTTATCTGTATTCTTAAAGCAAAAAGAAAAAAATTTTAACATCAAACAGTTACTTCCCAAAAACCTAATAATTCACGCAGTCATCCACTGTACATAGGTACATTCGGTGTGAAGAACGCTATGTGCACAGCACTAGCGATTTTCTTCTCTAATATGTCGCCGCTACCACACGTCGCTTGTCAACCTGCTAAGGAAACAAAAGGTAAACATTAGCGCACTCCAAACTCACCAAAATGTGTAACTTTACCTGTATTCTTAAAGCATAATGAAAAAAATTTTAACATTAAGCAGTTACTTCCCAAAACCCTAATAATTCACGCAGTCATCCACTGTACGTAGATACATTCGGTGTGAAGAATGCTATGTGCACAGAACTAGCGATTTTCTTCTAGAAAATTTCGCCGCTACCACACATCTCTTGTCAACCTGTTACGGAAACGATAGGTAAACATTAGCGCACTCCAAAGTCGCCAGAATGTGTAATTTTATCTGTATTCTTAAAGGATAATGAAAAAAATTTAAACATCAAGCAGTTACTTCCCAAAACCCTAATAATTCACGCAGTCATCCACTGTACGTAGATACATTCGGTGTGAAGAATGTTATGTGCACAGCACTAGCGATTTTCTTGTCTAATATGTCGCCGCTCCCCCACATCACATGTCAACCTGTTAAGGAAACGAAAGGTAAACATTATCGCACTCAAACTCACCAGAACGTGTAATTTTATCTGTGTTCTTAAAGCATAATGAAAAAAATTTAAACATCGAGCTGTAACTTACCAAAAAACTAATTATTCACGCAGTCATCCCCTCTACGTAGATACATTCAGTGGGAAGAATGCTATGTGCACAGCACTAGCGATTTTCTTATCTAATATGTCGCCGCTCCCCCACATCTCTTGTCAACCTGCTAAGGAAACAAAAGGTAAACATTAGCGCACTCCAAAGTCACCAGAATGTGTAAATTTATCTGTATTCTTAAAGCATATGAAAAAAATTTTAACATCAAGCAGTTACTTCCCAATAACCCAATAATTCACGCAGTCATCCACTGTACGTAGAGACATTTGGTGTAAAGAATGATATGTGCACAGCACTAGCGATTTTCTTCTCTAGTATGTCGCCGCTCCCCCATATCTCTTGTCAACCTGTTAAGGAAACGAAAGGTAAACATTAGCGCACTCCAAAGTCACCAGAATATGTAATTTGATCTGTATTCTTAAAGCACAATGAAAAAAATTTAAACATCGACCTGTTACTTACCAAAAAACTAATTATTCACGCTGTCATCCTCTCTACATAGATACATTCCGTGGGAAGAATGCTATGTGCACAGCACTAGCGATTTTCTTCTCTAATATGTCGCCGCTACCACACGTCTCTTGTCAACCTGGTAAGGAAACAAAAGGTAAGCATTAGCGCACTCCAAAGTCACAAGAATGTGTAATTTTATCTGTATTCTAAAAGCATAATGAAATAAATTTAAACATCGAGCTGTTACTTACCAAAAAACTAATTATTCACGCAGTCATCCTCTCTACGTAGATACATTCGGTGGGAAGAATGCTATGTGCACGGCACTAGCGATTTTCTTCTAGAAAATATCGCCGCTACCACACATCTCTTGTCAACCTGTTACGGAAACGAAAGGTAAACATTAGCGCACACCAAACTCACCAGAATGTGTAATCTTATCTGTATTCTTAAAGCATAATGAAAAAAATTTTAACATCAAGCAGTTACTTCCCAAAACCTTAATAATTCACGCAGTCATCCACTGTACGTAGATACATTCGGTGTGAAGAATGCTATGTGCACACCACTAGCGATTTTCTTCTCTAATCTGTCGCCGCTCCCCCACATCTCTTGTCGACCTGTTAAGGAAACGAAAGGTAAACAATATCGCACTCCAAACTCCCAGAATGTGTAATCTTATCTGTGTTCTTAAAGCATAATGAAAAAAATTTAAACATCGAGCTGTTACTTACCAAAAAACTAATTATTTACGCAGTCATCCTCTCTACATAGATACATTCGGTGGGAAGAATGCTATGTGCACAGCACTAGCGATTTTTTCCTCTAATATGTCGGCGCTCCCCCACATCTATTGTCAACCTGCTAAGGAAACAAAAGGTAAACATTAGCGCACTCCAATGTCATCAGAATGTGTAAAGTTATCTGTATTCTTAACGCATAATAAAAAAAAATATTAACATCAAGCAGTTACTTCCCAATAACCTAATAATTCACGCAGTCATCCACTGTACTTAGATACATTCGGTGTGAAGAATGCTATGTGCGCAGCACTAGCGATTTTCTTCTCTAATATATCGCCGATCCCCCACATCTCTTGTCAACCTGTTAAGGAAACGAAACGTAAACATTAGAGCACTCCAAAGTTACCAGAATGTGTAATTTTATCTGTATTCTTAAAGCATAATGAAAAAAATTTGAACATCGAGCTGTTACTTACCAAAAAACTAATTAATCACGCAGTCATCCTCTCTACGTAGATACATTCGGTGGGAAGAATGCTATGTGCACGGCACTAGCGATTTTCTTCTAGAAAATGTCGCCGCTACCACATTCTCTTGTCAACCTGTTACAGAAACGAAAGGTAAACATTAGCGCACTCTACAGTCACCAGAATATGTAATTTTATCTGTATTCTTAAAGCATAATGAAAAAAATTTTAACATCAAGCAGTTACTTCCCAAAACCCTAATAATTCACGCAGTCATCCACTGTACGTAGATACATTCGGTGTGAAGAATGCTATGTGCACTGCACTAGCGCTTTTCTTCTCTAATATGTCGTCGCTCCCCCACATCTCTTGTCAACCTGCTAAGGAAACAAAAGGTAAACATTAGCGCACTCCAATGTCATCAGATGTTTAAATTTATCTGTATTGTTAACGCTTAATAAAAAAAATATTAACATCAAGCAGTTACTTCCCAATAACCTAATAATTCACGTAGTCATCCACTGTACGTAGATACATTCGGTGTGCAGAATGCTATGTGCACAGCAGTAGCAATTTTCTTCTAGAAAATGTCGCCGCTGCCCCACATCTCTTGTCAACCCGTTAAGGAAACGAAAGGTAAACATTGTCGCACTCCAAACTCACCAAAATGTGTAATTTTATCTGTGTTCTTAAACCATAATGAAAAAAATTTAAACATCGAGCTGTAACTTACCAAAAAACTAATTATTCACGCAGTCATCCTCTCTATGTAGATACATTCGGTGGGAAGAATGCTATGTGCACAGCACTAGCGATTTTCTTCTCTAATATGTCGCCGCTCCCCCACATTTCTTGTCAACCTGCTAAGGAAACAAAAGGTAAACATTAGCGCACTCCAAAGCCACCAGAATGTGTAAATTTATCTGTATTCTTAAAGCATAATGAAAAAAATTATAACATCAAGCAGTTACTTCCAAATAACCTAATAATTCACGCAGTCATCCACTGCACGGAGAGACATTCGGTGTGAAGAATGCTATGTGCACAGCACTAGCGATTTTCTTCTAGAAAATGTCGCCGCTACCACACATCTGTTGTCAACCTGCTAAGGAAACAAAAGGTAAGCATTAGCGCACCCCAAAGTCACCAGAATGTGTAATTTTATCTGTATTCTTAAAGGATAATGAAAAAAATTAAACATCAAGCTGTTACTTACCAAAAAACTAATTATTCACGCAGTCATCCTCTCTACGTAGATACATTCGGTGGGAATAATGCTATGTGCACAGCACTAGCGATTTTCATCTAGAAAATGTCGCCGCTAAAACACATCTCTTGTCAACCTGCTAAGGAAACAAAAGGTAAACATTAGAGCACTCCAAAGTGACCAGAATGTGTAATTTTATCTGTATTCTTAAAGCATATTAAAAAAATTTGAATATCAAGCATTACTTCCCAAAATTAATAATTCACGCAGTCATCCACTGTACGTTGATATATTCGGTTTGAAGAATGCTATGTGCACAGCACTAGCGATTTTCTTTTCTAATATGTCGCAGCTACCACACATCTCCTGTCAACCTGCTAAGGAAACAAAAGGTAAACATTAGCGCACTCCAAAGTCACCAGAATGTGTAAATTTATCTGTATTCTTAAAGCATAATGTAAAAAATTTTAACAACAAGCATTTACTTCCCAAAAACCTAATAATTCACGCAGTCATCCACTGTACGTTGAGACATACGGTTTAAAGAGTGCTATGTGCACAGCACTAGCGATTTTTTCTCTAATATGTCGCCGCTCCCCCACATCTCTTGTCAACCTGTTACGGAAACCAAAGGTAAACATTAGCGCACTCCAAAGACGCCAGAATGTGTAATTTTTTCTGTATTCTTAAAGCATAATGAAAAAAATTTTAACATCAAGCAGTTACTTCCCAAAACCCTAATAATTCACGCAGTCATCCACATACGTAGATACGTTCGGTGTGAAGAATGCTATGTGCACAGCACTAGCGATTTTCTTCTGTAAAATGTCGCCGCTCCCCCATATCTCTTGTCAACCTGTTAAGGAAACGAAAGGTAAACATTATCGCACTCCAAAGTCACCAGAACGTGTAATTTTATCAGTGTTCTTAAAGCATATTAAAAAAAATTTAAAATTCGACCTGTTACTTACCAAAAAACTAATTATTCACGCAGTCATCCTCTCTACGTAGATACATTCTGTGGGAAGAATGCTATGTGCACAGCACTAGCGATTTTCTTCTCTAATATGTCGCCGCTACTACAAATCTCTTGTCAACCTGCTAAGGAAACAAAAGGTAACCATTAGCGCACTCCAAAGTCACCAGAATGTGTAATTTATCTGTATTCTTAAAGCATAATGAAAAAAATTTTAACATAGAGCTGTTACTTAACAAAAAACCAATTATTCACGCAGTCATCCTCTCTACGTAGATACATTCGATGGGAAGAATGCTATGTGCACAGCACTAGCGATTTTCTTCTAGAAAATGTCGCCGCTACCACACATCTCTTGTAAACCTGTTACGGAAACGAAAGGTAAACATTAGCGCACTCCAAAGTCGCCGGAATGTGTAATTATATCTGTATTCTTAAAGCATAATGAAAAATTTTTTAACATCAAGCAGTTACTTCCCAAAACCCTAATAAATCACACAGTCATCCACTGTACATAGATACATTCGGTGTGAAGAATGCTATGTGCACAGCACTAGCGATTTTTTCTCTAATATGTCGCCGAACCGCCACATCTCTTCTCAACCTGTTAAGGAAACGAAAGGTAAACATTAGAGCACTCCAAAGTTACCAGAATGTGTAATTTTATTTGTATTCTTAGCTGTTACTTACCAAAAAACTAATTAATCACGCAGTCATCCTCTCTACGTAGATACATTCGGTGGGAAGAATGCTATGTGCACGGCACTAGCGATTTTCTTCTAGAAAATGTCGCCGCTACCACACATCTCTTGTCAAACTGTTACGGAAACGAATGGTAAACATTAGCGCACACCAAAGTCACCAGAATGTGTAATTTTATCTGTATTCTTAAAGCATAATGAAAAAAATTTTAACATCAAGCAGTTACTTCCCAAAACCTTAATAATTCACGCAGTCATCCACTCTACGTAGATACATTCGGTGTGAAGAATGCTATGTGCACAGCACTAGCGATTTTCTTCTGTAATATGTCGCCGCTCCCCCACACCTCTTGTCGACCTGTTAAGGAAACGTAAGGTAAACATTATCGCACTCCAAACTCCCAGAATCTGTAATCTTATCTGTGTTCTTAAAGCATAATGAAAAAAATTTAAACATCGAGCTGTTACTTACCACGCAGTCATCCTCTCTACGTGGAAACATTCGGTGGGAAGAATGCTATGTGCACAGCACTGGCGATTTTTTCCTCTAATATGTCGGCGCTCCCCCACATCTCTTGTCAACCTGCTAAGGAAACAAAAGGTAAACATTAGCGCACTCCAATATCATCAGAATGTGTAAATTTATCTGTATTCTTAACGCATAATAAAAAAAAAATATTAACATCAAGCAGTTACTTCCCAATAACCTAATAACTCACGCAGTCATCCACTGTACGTAGAGACATTCGGTGTGAAGAATGCTATGTGCACAGGACTAGCGATTTTCTTCTCCAATATGTCGCTGCTCCCCCACATCTCCTGTCAACCTGTTAAGGAAACGAAAGGTAAACATTAGCGCACTCCAAAGTCACCAGAATGTGTAAATTGATCTGTATTCTTAAAGCATAATGAAAAAAATTTAAACATCGACCTGTTACTTACCAAAAAACTAATTATTCACTCAGTCTTCCTCTCTACGTAGATACATTCGATGGGAAGAATGCTATGTGCACAGCTTTAGCGATTTTCTTCTAGAAAATGTCGCCGCTACCACACATCTCGTGTCAACCTGCTAAGGAAACAGAAGGTAAGCATTAGCGCACTCCAAAGTCACCAGAATGTGTAATTTTATCTGTACTCTTAAAGGATAATGAAAAAAATTTAACCATCGAGCTGTTACTTACCAAAAAGCTAATTATTCACGCAGTCATCCTCTCTACGTAGATACATTCGGTGAGAAAAATGCCTTGTGCACAGCACTAGCGATTTTCTTCTAGAAAATTTTGCCGCTACCACACATCTCTTGTCAACCTGCTAAGGAAACGAAAGGTAAACATTAGCGCACTCCAAAGTCACCAGAATGTGTAATTTGATCTGTATTCTTAAACCATAATGAAAAAAATTTTAACATAGAGCTGTTACTTAACAAAAAACTAATTATTCACGCAGTCATCCTCTCTACGTAGATACATTCGATGGGAAGAATGCTATGTGCACAGCACTAGCGATTTTCTTCTAGAAAATGTCGCCGCTACCACACATCTCTTGTCAACCTGTTACGGAAACGAAAGGTAAACATTAGCGCACTCCAAAGTCGCAAGAATGTGTAATTTTATCTGTATTCTTAAAGCATAATGAAAAAATTTTTAACATCAAGCAGTTACTTCCCAAAACAATAATAATTCACACAGTCATCCACTGTACGTAGATACATTTGGTGTGAAGAATGCTATGTGCACAGCACTAGCGATTTTCTTCTCTAATATGTCGCCGCTGCCCCACATCTCTTGTCAACCTGTTAAGGAAACGAAAGGTAAACATTGTCGCACTCCAAACTCAAGAAAATGTGTAATTTTACCTGTGTTCTTAAATCATAATGAAAAAAATTTAAACATCGAGCTGTAACTTACCAAAAAACTAATTATTCACGCAGTCATCCTCTCTACGTAGATACATTCGGTGGGAAGAATGCTATGTGCACAGCACTAGCGATTTTCTTCTCTAATATGTCGCCGCTCGCCCACATTTCTTGTCAACCTGCTAAGGAAACAAAAGGTAAACATTATCGCACTCCGAAGTCACCAGAACGTGTAATTTTATCTGTGTTCTTAAAGCATATTGAAAAAAATTTAAAATTCGACCTGTTACTTACCAAAAAACTAATTAGTCACGCAGTCATCCTCTCTACGTAGATACATTCTGTGGGAAGAATGCTATGTGCACAGCACTAGCGATTTTCTTCTCTAATATGTCGCCGCTACCACAAATCTCTTGTCAACCTGCCAAGGAAACAAAAGGTAACCATTAGCGCACTTCAAAGTCACCAGAATGTGTAATTTATCTGTATTCTTAAAGCATAATGTAAAAAATTTTAACATCAAGCAGTTACTTCCCAAAAACCTAATAATTCACGCAGTCATCCACTGTACGTTGAGACATACGGTTTAAAGAGTGCTATGTGCACAGCACTAGCGATTTTTTCTCTAATATGTCGCAGCTCCCCCACATCTCTTGTCAACCTGTTAAGGAAACGAAACGTAAACATTAGCGCACTCCAAAGTCACCAGAATGTGTAATTTGATCTGTATTCTTAAAGCATAAAAAAAAATTTAAACATCGACCTGTTACTTACCAAAAAACTAATTATTCACGCAGTCATCCTCTCTACGTACATACATTCGGTGGGAAGAATGCTATGTGCACAGCTTTAGCGATTTTCTTCTAGAAAATGTCGCCGCTACCACACATCTCGTGTCAACCTGCTAAGGAAACAGAAGGTAAGCATTAGCGCACTCCAAAGTCACCAGAATGTGTAATTTTATCTGTACTCTTAAAGGATAATGAAAAAAATTTAAACATCGAGCTGTTACTTACCAAAAAACTAATTATTCACGCAGTCATCCTCTCTACGTAGATACATTCGGTGAGAAAAATGCCTTGTGCACAGCACTAGCGATTTTCTTCTAGAAAATTTTGCCGCTACCACACATCTCTTGTCAACCTGCTAAGGAAACGAAAGGTAAACATTAGCGCACTCCAAAGTCACCAGAATGTGTAATTTGATCTGTATTCTTAAAGCATAATTAAAAAAATTTTAACATAGAGCTGTTACTTAACAAAAAACTAATTATTCACGCAGTCATCTTCTCTACGTAGATACATTCGATGGGAAGAATGCTATGTGCACAGCACTAGCGATTTTCTTCTAGAAAATTTCGCCGCTACCACACATCTCTTTTCAACCTGTTACGGAAACGAAAGGTAAACATTAGCGCACTCCAAAGTCGCCAGAATGTGTAATTTTATCTGTATTCTTAAAGCATAATGAAAAAAATTTTAACTTCAAGCAGTTACTTCCCAAAACCTTAATAATTCGCGCAGTCATCCACTGTACGTAGATACATTCAGTGAGAAGAATGCTATGTGCACAGCACTAGCGATTTTCTTCTCTAATATGTCGCCGCTCCCCCACATCTCTTGTCGACCTGTTAAGGAAGCGAAAGGTTAACATTATCGCACACCAAACTCCCAGAACGTGTAATCTTATCTGTGTTCTTAAAGCATGAGGAAAAAAATTTAAACATCGTGCTGTTACTTACCACGCAGTCATCCTCTCTACGTGGATACATTCGGTGGGAAGAATGCTATGTGCACAGCACTAGCGATTTTCTTCTAGAAAATGTCG
The DNA here is from genome assembly GCF_023864275.1 of Schistocerca cancellata. NCBI lineage: Eukaryota > Metazoa > Arthropoda > Insecta > Orthoptera > Acrididae > Schistocerca > Schistocerca cancellata. The sequence continues at coordinate 16,267,642 of NC_064627.1, read as the reverse complement.
CCGCTTCCCCACATCTCTTGTCAACCTGCTAAGGAAACGAAAGGTAAACATTATCGCACTCCAAACTCACCAGAATGTGTAATTTTATCTGTGTTCTTAAAGTATAATGATAAAAATTTTAACATCAAGCTGTTACTTCCCAAAACCCTAATAATTCACGCAGTCATCCACTGTACGTAGATACATTCTGTGTGAAGAATGCTATGTGCACAGCACTAGCGATTTTCTTCTCTAATATGTAGCCGATCCCCCACATCTCTTGTCATCCTGTTAAGGAAACGAAAGGTAAACATTAGCGCACACCAAAGTCACCAGAATGTGTAATTTTATCTGTATTCTTAAAGCATAATCAAAAAAATTTTAACATAAAGCAGTTACTTCCCAAAACCCTAATAATTCACGCAGTCATCCACTGTACGTAGATTCATTCGGTGTGAAGAATGCTATGTGCACGGCACTAGCGATTTTCTTCTCTAATATGTCGCCGCTCCCCCACATCTCTCGTCAACCAGTTAAGGAAACGAAAGGTAAACATTATCGCACTCCAAAGTCACCAGAATGTGTAATATTGTCTGTGTTCTTAAAGTATAATGATAAAAATTTAAACATCAAGCTGTTACTTACCAAAAAACTAATTAATCATGCAGTCAACCTCTCTACGTAGCTACATTCGGTGGGAAGAATGCTATGTGCACAGCACTAGCGATTTTCTTCTCTAATATGTCGGCGCTCCCCCACATCTCTTGTCAACCTGCTAAGGAAACAAAAGGTAAACATTAGCTCACTCCAATGTCATCAGAATGTGTAAATTTATTTGTATTGTTAACGCTTAATAAAAAAAAATATTAACATCAAGCAGTTACTTCCCAATAACCTAATAATTCACACAGTCATCCACTGTACGTAGATACATTTGGTGTGAAGAATGCTATGTGCACAGCACTAGCGATTTTCCTCTCTAATATGTCACCGCTGCCCCACATCTCTTGTCAACCTGTTAAGGAAACGAAAGGTAAACATTGTCGCACTCCAAACTCAAGAAAATGTGTAATTTTATCTGTGTTCTTAAACCATAATGAAAAAAATTTAAACATCGAGCTGTAACTTACCAAAAAACTAATTATTCACGCAGTCATCCTCTCTACGTAGATACATTCGGTGGGAAGAATGCTATGTGCACAGCACTAGCGATTTTCTTCTCTAATATGTCGCCGCTCGCCCACATTTCTTGTCAACCTGCTAAGGAAACAAAAGGTAAACATTAGAGCACTCCAAAGTGACCAGAATGTGTAATTTTATCTGTATTCTTAAAGCATAATGAAAAAAACTTGAATATCAAGTATTACTTCACAAAATTAATAATTCACGCAGTCATCCACTGTACGTTGATATATTCGGTTTGAAGAATGCTATGTGCACAGCACTAGCGATTTTCTTTTCTAATATGTCGCAGCTACCACACATCTCCCGTCAACCTGCTAAGGAAACAAAAGGTAAACATTAGCACACTCCAAAGTCACCAGAATGTGTAAATTTATCTGTATTCTTAAAGCATAATGTAAAAAATTTTAACATCAAGCAGTTACTTCCCAAAAACCTAATAATTCACGCAGTCATCCACTGTACGTTGAGACATACGGTTTAAAGAGTGCTATGTGCACAGCACTAGCGATTTTTTCTCTAATATGTCGCAGCTCCCCCACATCTCTTGTCAACCTGTTAAGGAAACGAAAGGTAAACATTATCGCACTCCGAAGTCACCAGAACGTGTAATTTTATCTGTGTTCTTAAAGCATATTGATAAAAATTTAAAATTCGACCTGTTACTTACCAAAAAACTAATTAGTCACGCAGTCATCCTCTCTACGTAGATACATTCTGTGGGAAGAATGCTATGTGCACAGCACTAGCGATTTTCTTCTCTAATATGTCGCCGCTACCACAAATCTCTTGTCAACCTGCCAAGGAAACAAAAGGTAACCTTTAGCGCACTCCAAAGTCACCAGAATGTGTAATTTATCTGTATTCTTAAAGCATAATGAAAAAAATTTTAACATAGAGCTGTTACTTAACAAAAAACCAATTATTCACGCAGTCATCCTCTCTACGTAGATACATTCGGTGGGAAGAATGCTATGTGCACAGCACTAGCGATTTTCTTCTCTAATATGTCGGCGCTCCCCCACATCTCTTGTCAACCTGCTAAGGAAACAAAAGGTAAACATTAGCGCACTCCAATGTCATCAGAATGTGTAAATTTATCTGTATTGTTAATGCTTAATAAAAAAAAATATTAACATCAAGCTGTTACTTCCCAATAACCTAATAATTCACGCAGTCATCCACTGTACGTAGATACATTCGGTGCCAAGAATGCTATGTGCACAGCACTAGCGATTTTATTCTCTAATATGTCGCCGCTCCCCCACATTTCTTGTCAACCTGTTAAGGAAACGAAACGTAAACATTAGCGCACTCCAAAGTCACCAGAATGTGTAATTTGATCTGTATTCTTAAAGCATAAAAAAAATTTAAACATCGACCTGTTACTTACCAAAAAACTAATAATTCACGCAGTCATCCTCTCTACATAGATACATTCGGTGAGAAAAATGCCTTGTGCACAGCACTAGCGATTTTCTTCTCTAATATGTCGCCGCTACCACAAATCTCTTGTCAACCTGCTAAGGAAACAGAAGGTAAGCATTAGCGCACTCCAAAGTCACCAGAATGTGTAATTTTATCTGTACTCTTAAAGGATAATGAAAAAAATTTAAACATCGAGCTGTTACTTACCAAAAAACTAATTATTCACGCAGTCATCCTCTCTACATAGATACATTCGGTGAGAAAAATGCCTTGTGCACAGCACTAGCGATTTTCTTCTAGAAAATTTTGCCGCTACCACACATCTCTTGTCAACCTGCTAAGGAAACGAAAGGTAAACATTAGCGCACTCCAAAGTCACCAGAATGTGTAATTTGATCTGTATTCTTAAAGCATAATTTAAAAAATTTTAACATAGAGCTGTTACTTAACAAAAAACTAATTATTCACGCAGTCATCTTCTCTACGTAGATACATTCGATGGGAAGAATGCTATGTGCACAGCACTAGCGATTTTCTTCCAGAAAATTTCGCCGCTACCACACATCTCTTTTCAACCTGTTACGGAAACGAAAGGTAAACATTAGCGCACTCCAAAGTCGCCAGAATGTGTAATTTTATCTGTATTCTTAAAGCATAATGAAAAAAATTTTAACTTCAAGCAGTTACTTCCCAAAACCTTAATAATTCGCGCAGTCATCCACTGTACGTAGATACATTCAGTGAGAAGAATGCTATGTGCACAGCACTAGCGATTTTCTTCTCTAATATGTCGCCGCTCCCCCACATCTCTTGTCGACCTGTTAAGGAAGCGAAAGGTTAACATTATCGCACACCAAACTCCCAGAACGTGTAATCTTATCTGTGTTCTTAAAGCATAATGAAAAAAATTTAAACATCGTGCTGTTACTTACCACGCAGTCATCCTCTCTACGTGGATACATTCGGTGGGAAGAATGCTATGTGCACAGCACTAGCGATTTTCTTCTAGAAAATGTCGCCGCTTCCCCACATCTCTTGTCAACCTGCTAAGGAAACGAAAGGTAAACATTATCGCACTCCAAACTCACCAGAATGTGTAATTTTATCTGTGTTCTTAAAGTATAATGATAAAAATTTTAACATCAAGCTGTTACTTCCCAAAACCCTAATAATTCACGCAGTCATCCACTGTACGTAGATACATTCTGTGTGAAGAATGCTATGTGCACAGCACTAGCGATTTTCTTCTCTAATATGTAGCCGATCCCCCACATCTCTTGTCATCCTGTTAAGGAAACGAAAGGTAAACATTAGCGCACACCAAAGTCACCAGAATGTGTAATTTTATCTGTATTCTTAAAGCATAATGAAAAAAATTTTAACATAAAGCAGTTACTTCCCAAAACCCTAATAATTCACGCAGTCATCCACTGTACGTAGATTCATTCGGTGTGAAGAATGCTATGTGCACGGCACTAGCGATTTTCTTCTCTAATATGTCGCCGCTCCCCCACATCTCTCGTCAACCAGTTAAGGAAACGAAAGGTAAACATTATCGCACTCCAAAGTCACCAGAATGTGTAATATTATCTGTGTTCTTAAAGTATAATGATAAAAATTTAAACATCAAGCTGTTACTTACCAAAAAACTAATTATTCATGCAGTCAACCTCTCTACGTAGCTACATTCGGTGGGAAGAATGCTATGTGCACAGCACTAGCGATTTTCTTCGCTAATATGTCGGCGCTCCCCCACATCTCTTGTCAACCTGCTAAGGAAACAAAAGGTAAACATTAGCTCACTCCAATGTCATCAGAATGTGTAAATTTATTTGTATTGTTAACGCTTAATAAAAAAAAATATTAACATCAAGCAGTTACTTCCCAATAACCTAATAATTCACACAGTCATCCACTGTACGTAGATACATTTGGTGTGAAGAATGCTATGTGCACAGCACTAGCGATTTTCTTGTCTAATATGTCGCCGCTGCCCCACATCTCTTGTCAACCTGTTAAGGAAACGAAAGGTAAACATTGTCGCACTCCAAACTCAAGAAAATGTGTAATTTTATCTGTGTTCTTAAACCATAATGAAAAAAATTTAAACATCGAGCTGTAACTTACCAAAAAACTAATTATTCACGCAGTCATCCTCTCTACGTAGATACATTCGGTGGGAAGAATGCTATGTGCACAGCACTAGCGATTTTCTTCTCTAATATGTCGCCGCTCACCCACATTTCTTGTCAACCTGCTAAGGAAACAAAAGGTAAACATTAGAGCACTCCAAAGTGACCAGAATGTGTAATTTTATCTGTATTCTTAAAGCATAATGAAAAAAACTTGAATATCAAGTATTACTTCACAAAATTAATAATTCACGCAGTCATCCACTGTACGTTGATATATTTGGTTTGAAGAATGCTATGTGCACAGCACTAGCGATTTTCTTTTCTAATATGTCGCAGCTACCACACATCTCCCGTCAACCTGCTAAGGAAACAAAAGGTAAACATTAGCACACTCCAAAGTCACCAGAATGTGTAAATTTATCTGTATTCTTAAAGCATAATGTAAAAAATTTTAACATCAAGCAGTTACTTCCCAAAAACCTAATAATTCACGCAGTCATCCACTGTACGTTGAGACATACGGTTTAAAGAGTGCTATGTGCACAGCACTAGCGATTTTTTCTCTAATATGTCGCAGCTCCCCCACATCTCTTGTCAACCTGCTAAGGAAACGAAAGGTAAACATTATCGCACTCCGAAGTCACCAGAATGTGTAATTTTATCTGTGTTCTTAAAGCATATTGAAAAAAATTTAAAATTCGACCTGTTACTTACCAAAAATCTAATTAGTCACGCAGTCATCCTCTCTACGTAGATACATTCTGTGGGAAGAATGCTATGTGCACAGCACTAGCGATTTTCTTCTCTAATATGTCGCCGCTACCACAAATCTCTTGTCAACCTGCCAAGGAAACAAAAGGTAACCATTAGCGCACTCCAAAGTCACCAGAATGTGTAATTTATCTGTATTCTTAAAGCATAATGAAAAAAATTTTAACATAGAGCTGTTACTTAACAAAAAACCAATTATTCACGCAGTCATCCTCTCTACGTAGATACATTCGGTGGGAAGAATGCTATGTGCACAGCACTAGCGATTTTCTTCTCTAATATGTCGGCGCTCCCCCACATCTCTTGTCAACCTGGTAAGGAAACAAAAGGTAAACATTAACGCACTCCAATGTCATCAGAATGTGTAAATTTATCTGTATTGTTAATGCTTAATAAAAAAAAATATTAACATCAAGCTGTTACTTCCTAATAACCTAATAATTCACGCAGTCATCCACTGTACGTAGATACATTCGGTGCCAAGAATGCTATGTGCACAGCACTAGCGATTTTCTTCTCTAATATGTCGCCGCTCCCCCACATCTCTTGTCAACCTGTTAAGGAAACGAAACGTAAACATTAGCGCACTCCAAAGTCACCAGAATGTGTAATTTGATCTGTATTCTTAAAGCATAAAAAAAAATTTAAACATCGACCTGTTACTTACCAAAAAACTAATTATTCACGCAGTCATCCTCTCTACGTACATACATTCGGTGGGAAGAATGCTATGTGCACAGCTTTAGCGATTTTCTTCTAGAAAATGTCGCCGCTACCACACATCTCGTGTCAACCTGCTAAGGAAACAGAAGGTAAGCATTAGCGCACTCCAAAGTCACCAGAATGTGTAATTTTATCTGTACTCTTAAAGGATAATGAAAAAAATTTAAACATCGAGCTGTTACTTACCAAAAAACTAATTATTCACGCAGTCATCCTCTCTACGTAGATACATTCGGTGAGAAAAATGCCTTGTGCACAGCACTAGCGATTTTCTTCTAGAAAATTTTGCATCTACCACACATCTCTTGTCAACCTGCTAAGGAAACGAAAGGTAAACATTAGCGCACTCCAAAGTCACCAGAATGTGTAATTTGATCTGTATTCTTAAAGCATAATTAAAAAAATTTTAACATAGAGCTGTTACTTAACAAAAAACTAATTATTCACGCAGTCATCTTCTCTACGTAGATACATTCGATGGGAAGAATGCTATGTGCACAGCACTAGCGATTTTCTTCTAGAAAATTTCGCCGCTACCACACATCTCTTTTCAACCTGTTACGGAAACGAAAGGTAAACATTAGCGCACTCCAAAGTCGCCAGAATGTGTAATTTTATCTGTATTCTTAAAGCATAGTGAAAAAAATTTTAACTTCAAGCAGTTACTTCCCAAAACCTTAATAATTCGCGCAGTCATCCACTGTACGTAGATACATTCAGTGAGAAGAATGCTATGTGCACAGCACTAGCGATTTTCTTCTCTAATATGTCGCCGCTCCCCCACATCTCTTGTCGACCTGTTAAGGAAGCGAAAGGTTAACATTATCGCACACCAAACTCCCAGAACGTGTAATCTTATCTGTGTTCTTAAAGCATAATGAAAAAAATTTAAACATCGTGCTGTTACTTACCACGCAGTCATCCTCTCTACGTGGATACATTCGGTGGGAAGAATGCTATGTGCACAGCACTAGCGATTTTCTTCTAGAAAATGTCGCCGCTTCCCCACATCTCTTGTCAACCTGCTAAGGAAACGAAAGGTAAACATTATCGCACTCCAAACTCACCAGAATGTGTAATTTTATCTGTGTTCTTAAAGTATAATGATAAAAATTTTAACATCAAGCTGTTACTTCCCAAAACCCTAATAATTCACGCAGTCATCCACTGTACGTAGATTCATTCGGTGTGAAGAATGCTATGTGCACGGCACTAGCGATTTTCTTCTCTAATATGTCGCCGCTCCCCCACAACTCTCGTCAACCAGTTAAGGAAACGGAAGGTAAACATTATCGCACTCCAAAGTCACCAGAATGTGTAATATTATTTGTGTTCTTAAAGTATAATGATAAAAATTTAAACATCAAGCTGTTACTTACCAAAAAACTAATTATTCATGCAGTCAACCTCTCTACGTAGCTACATTCGGTGGGAAGAATGCTATGTGCACAGCACTAGCGATTTTCTTCTCTAATATGTCGGCGCTCCCCCACATCTCTTGTCAACCTGCTAAGGAAACAAAAGGTAAACATTAGCTCACTCCAATGTCATCAGAATGTGTAAATTTATTTGTATTGTTAACGCTTAATAAAAAAAAATATTAACATCAAGCAGTTACTTCCCAATAACCTAATAATTCACGCAGTCGTCCACTGTACGTACATACATTCGGTGTGAAGAATGCTATGTGCACAGCACTAGCGATTTTCTTCTCTATTACGTCGCCGCTCCCCCACATCTCTAGTCAACCAGTTAAGGAAACGAAAGGTAAACATTATCGCACTCCAAACTCACCAGAATGGGTAATTTTATCTGTGTTCTTAAAGAATAAAGATAAAAATTTAAACATCGAGCTGTTACTTACCAAAAAACTAATTATTCACGCAGTCATCCTCTCTACGTAGATACATTCGGTGGGAAGAATGCTATGTGCACAGCTTTAGCGATTTTCTTCTAGAAAATGTCGCCGCTACCACACATCTCGTGTCAACCTGCTAAGGAAACAGAAGGTAAGCATTAGCGCACTCCAAAGTCACCAGAATGTGTAATTTTATCTGTACTCTTAAAGGATAATGAAAAAAATTTAAACATCGAGCTGTTACTTACCAAAAAACAAATTATTCACGCAGTCATCCTCTCTACGTAGATACATTCGGTGAGAAAAATGCCTTGTGCACAGCACTAGCGATTTTCTTCTAGAAAATTTTGCCGCTACCACACATCTCTTGTCAACCTGCTAAGGAAACGAAAGGTAAACATTATCGCACTCCAAACTCACCAGAATGTGTAATTTTATCTGTGTTCTTAATGTATAATGATAATAATTTTAACATCAAGCTGTTACTTCCCAAAACCCTAATAATTCACGCAGTCATCCACTGTACGTAGATACATTCTGTGTGAAGAATGCTATGTGCACAGCACTAGCGATTTTCTTCTCTAATATGTCGCCGATCCCCCACATCTCTTGTCATCCTGTTAAGGAAACGAAAGGTAAACATTAGCGCACACCAAAGTCACCAGAATGAGTAATTTTATCTGTATTCTTAAAGCATAATGAAAAAAATTTTAACATAAAGCAGTTACTTCCCAAAACCCTAATAATTCACGCAGTCATCCACTGTACAGAGATTCATTCGGTGTGAAGAATGCTATCTGCACGGCACTAGCGATTTTCTTCTCTAATATGTCGCCGCTCCCCCACATCTCTCGTCAACCAGTTAAGGAAACGAAAGGTAAACATTATCGCACTCCAAAGTCACCAGAATGTGTAATTTTATCTCTGTTCTTAAAGTATAATGATAAAAATTTAAACATCAAGCTGTTACTTACCAAAAAACTAATTATTCATGCAGTCAACCTCTCTACGTAGCTACATTCGGTGGGAAGAAATCTATGTGCACAGCACTAGCGATTTTCTTCTCTAATATGTCGGCGCTCCCCCACATCTCTTGTCAACCTGCTAAGGAAACAAAAGGTAAACATTAGCTCACTCCAATGTCATCAGAATGTGTAAATTTATTTGTATTGTTAACGCTTAATAAAAAAAAATATTAACATCAAGCAGTTACTTCCCAATAACCTAATAATTCACGCAGTCGTCCACTGTACGTACATACATTCAGTGTGAAGAATGCTATGTGCACAGCACTAGCGATTTTCTTCTCTATTACGTCGCCGCTCCCCCACATCTCTAGTCAACCAGTTAAGGAAACGAAAGGTAAACATTATCGCACTCCAAACTCACCAGAATGGGTAATTTTATCTGTGTTCTTAAAGAATAATGATAAAAATTTAAACATCGAGCTGTTACTTACCAAAAAACTAATTATTCACGCAGTCATCCTCTCTACGTAGATACATTCGGTGGGAAGAATGCTATGTGCACAGCACTAGCGATTTTCTTCTCTAATATGTCGGCGCTCCCCCACATCTCTTGTCAACCTGCTAAGGAAACAAAAGGTAAACATTAGCGCACTCCATTGTCATCAGAATGTGTAAATTTATCTGTATTGTTAATGCTTAAAAAAAAAAAAAAATAACATCAAGCTATTACTTCCCAATAACCTAATAATTCACGCAGTCATCCACTGTACGTAGATACATTCGGTGCCAAGAATGCTATGTGCACAGCACTAGCGATTTTATTCTCTAATATGTCGCCGCTCCCCCACATCTCTTGTCAACCTGTCAAGGAAACGAAAGGTAAACATTAGAACACTCCAAAGTCACCAGAATGTTTAATTTTATCTGTATTCTTAGTGCATATTGAAAAAAATTTTAACATCAAGCAGTTACTTCCCAAAAACCTTATAATTCACGCAGTCATCCACTATACGTAGATACATTCGGTGGGAAGAACGCTATGTGCACAGCACTAGCGTTTTTCTTCTAGAAAATGTCGCCGCTGCCCCACATCTCTTGTCAACCCGTTAAGGAAACGAAAGGTAAACATTGTCGCACTCCAAACTCACCAAAATGTGTAATTTTATCTGTGTTCTTAAACCATAATGAAAAAAATTTAAACATCGAGCTGTAACTTACCAAAAAACTAATTATTCACGCAGTCATCCTCTCTACGTAGATACATTCGGTGGGAAGAATGCTATGTGCACAGCACTAGCGATTTTCTTCTCTAATATGTCGCCGCTCCCCCACATTTCTTGTCAACCTGCTAAGGAAACAAAAGGTAAACATTAGCGCACTCCAAAGCCACCAGAATGTGTAAATTTATCTGTATTCTTAAAGCATAATGAAAAAAATTATAACATCAAGCAGTTACTTCCCAATAACCTAATAATTCACGTAGTCATCCACTGTACGTAGATACATTCGGTGTGAAGAATGCTATGTGCACAGGCTAGCAATTTTCTTCTCTAATATGTCGCCGCTCCCCCACATCTCTTGTCAACCTGTTAAGGGAACTAAAGATAAACATTATCGCACTCCAAAGTCACCAGAATGTGTAATTTCATTTGTCTTCTTACAGCATAATGAAAAAAATTTAAACATCGACCTGTTACTTGCCAAAAAAGTAATTTTTCACGCAGTCATCCTCTCTACGTAGATACATTCGGTGGGAAGAACGCTATGTGCACAGCACTAGCGATTTTCTTCTAGTAAATGTCGCCGCTACCACACATCTCTTGTCGACCCGTTACGGAAACGAAAGGTAAACATTAGCGCACTCCAAAGTCGCCAGAATGTGTAGATTTATCTGTATTCTTAAAGCATAATGAAAAAAATTTTAACATCTAGCAGTTACTTCCCAAAACACTAATAATTCACGCAGTCATCCACTGTACGTAGATACGTTCGGTGTGAAGAATGCTATGTGCACAGCACTAGCGATTTTCTTGTCTAATATGTCGCCGCTGCCCCACATCTCTTGTCAACCTGTTAAGGAAACGAAAGGTAAACATTGTCGCACTCCAAACTCACAAAATGTGTAATTTTATCTGTGTTCTTAAACCATAATGAAAAATTTTAAACATCGAGTTGTAACTTACCAAAAAACTAATTATTCACGCAGTCATCCTTTCTACGTAGATACATTCGGTGGGAAGAATGCTATGTGCACAGCACTAGCGAATTTATCCTCTAATATGTCGCCGCTCCCCCACATTTCTTGTCAACCTGCTAAGGAAACAAAAGGTAAACATTAGCGCACTCCAAAGCCACCAGAATGTGTAAATTTATCTGTATTCTTAAAGCATAATGAAAAAAATTTTAACATCAAGCAGTTACTTCCAAATAACCTACTAGTTCACGCAGTCATCCACTCTACGTAGAGACATTTGATGTGAAGAATGCTATGTGCACAGCACTAGCGATTTTCTTCTCTAATATGTCGCCGCTCCCCCACATCCCTTGTCAACCCGTTAAGGAAACGAAAGGTAAGCATTAGCGCACTCCAAAGTCACCAGAATGTGTAATTTTGTCTGTATTCTTAAAGGATAATGAAGAAAATTTAATCATCGAGCTGTTACTTACCAAAAAACTAATTATTCACGCAGTCATCCTCACTACGTAGATACATTCGGTGGGAATAATGCTATGTGCACAGCACTAGCGATTTTCATCTAGAAAATGTCGCCGCTACCACACATCTCTTGGCAACCTGCTAAGGAAACAAAAGGTAAACATTAGAGCACTCCAAAGTGACCAGAATGTGTAAATTTATCTGTATTCTTAAAGCATAATGAAAAAAATTTTAACATCAAGCAGTTACTCCCAAATAACATACTAATTCACGCAGTCATCCACTGTACGTAGAGACATTCGGTTTGAAGAATGCTATGTGCACAGCACTAGCGATTTTCTTTTCTAATATGTCGCAGCTACCACACATCTCCTGTCAACCTGCTAAGGAAGCAAAAGGTAAACATTAGCGCACTCCAGAAGTCACCAGAATATGTAAATTTATCTGTATTCTTAAAGCATAATGTAAAAAATTTTAACATCAAGCAGTTACTTCCCAAAAACCTAATAATTCACGCAGTCATCCACTGTAAGTTGAGACATACGGTTTAAAGAGTGCTATGTGCACAGCACTAGCGATTTTTTCTCTAATATGTCGCCGCTCCCCCACATCTCTTGTCAACCTGTTAAGGAAACGAAAGGTAAACATTAGCGCACTCCAAAGTCACCAGAATGTGTAATTTGATCTGTATTCTTAAAGGATAATGGAAAAAATTCAAACATCGAGCTGTTACTTACCAAAAAACTAATTATTCACGCAGTCATCCTCTCTACGTAGATACATTCGGTGAGAAGAATGCTATGTGCACAGCACTAGCGATTTTCTTCCAGAAAATGTCGCCGCTACCACACAGCTATTGTCAACCTGTTACGGAAACGAAACGTAAACATTAGCGCACTCCAAAGTCGCCATAATGTGTAATTTTAGCTGTATTCTTAAAGCATAATGAAAAAAATTTTAACATCAAGCAGTTACTTCACAAAAACCTAATAATTTACGCAGTCATCCACTGTACGTAGATACATTCGGTGTGAAGAATGCTATGTGCGCAGCACTTGCGATTTACTTCTCTAATATGTCGCCACTCCCCCACATCTCTTGTCAACATGTTAAGGAAACGAAAGGTAAGCATTAGCGCACTCCAAAGTCACCAGAATGTGTAATTTAATCTGTATTCTTCAAGGATAATGAAAAAAATTTAAACATCGAGCTGTTACTTACCAAAAAACTCATTATTCACGCAATCATCCTCTCTACGTAGTTACATTCGGTGAGAAGAGTGCTATGTGCAGCACTAGCGATTTTCTTCTAGAAAATGTTGCTACTACCACACATCTCTTGTCAACCTCTAAGGAAACAAAAGGTAAACATTAGCGCACTCCAAAGTCTCCAGAATGTGTAATTTTACCTGTATTCTTAAAGCATATTGAAAAAAATTTTAACATGAAGCAGTTACTTCCCAAAAACCTAATAATTCACGCAGTCATGCACTGTACGAAGATACATTCGGTGTGAAGAATGCTATGTGCAAAGCACTAGCGATTTTCTTCTCTAATATGTCGCCGCTCCCCCACATCTCTTGTCAACCTGTTAAGGAAGCGGAAGGTAAACATTAGCGCACTCCAAAGTCACCAGAATGTGTAAATTTATCTGTATTCTTAAAGCATAATGAAAAAAATTTTAACATCAAGCAGTTACTTCCCAAAAACCTAATAATTCACGCAGTAATCCACTCTACGTAGAGATATTCGGTGTGAAGAATGCTATGTGCACAGCACTAGCGATTTTCTTGTCTAATATGTCGCCGCTCCCCCACATCTCTTGTCAACTTGTTAAGGAAACGAAAGGTAAACATTAGCGCACTCCAAAGTCACCAGAATGTGTAATTTGATCTGTATTCTTAAGGCATAATAAAAAAAATTTAAACATCGACCTGTTACTTACCAAGAAACTAATTATTCACGCAGTCATCCTCTCTACGTAGATACATTCGGTGTCAAGAATGCTATGTGCACAGCACTAGCGATTTTCTTCTCTAGTATGTCGCCGCTCCCCCACATCTCTTGTCAACCTGTCAAGGAAACGAAAGGTAAACATTAGAACACTCCAAAGTCACGAGAATGTGTAATTTTCTGTCTATTCTTAAAGCATATTGAAAAAAATTTTAACATCAAGCTGTTACTTCCCAAAAACCTTATAATTCACGCTGTCATCCACTGTACGTAGATACATTCGGTGGGAAGAATGCTATGTGCACAGCACTAGCGATTTTCTTCTAGAAAACGTCGCCGCTACCACACATCTCTTGTCAACCTGTTAAGGAAATGAAAGGTAAACATTAGCGCACTCCAAAGTCACCAGAATGTGTAATTTGATCTGTATTCTTAAAGGATAATGGAAAAATTCAAACATCGAGCTGTTACTTACCAAAAAACTAATTATTCACGCAGTCATCCTCTCTACGTAGATACATTCGGTGAGAAGAATGCTATGTGCACAGCACTAGCGATTTTCTTCCAGAAAAGGTCGCCTCTACCACACAGCTATTGTCAACCCGTTACGGAAACGAAACGTAAACATTAGCGCACTCCAAAGTCGCCATAATGTGTACTTTTAGCTGTATTCTTAAAGCATAACGAAAAAAATTTTAACATCAAGCACTTACTTCCCAAAAACCTAATAATTCACGCAGTCATCCAATGTACGTAGCTACATTCGTTGTGATGAATGCTATGTCCACAACACTAGCTATTTTTTTCTCTAATATGTCGCCGCTCCGCAACATCTCTTTTCAACCTGTTACGGAAACGAAAGGTAAACATTAGCGCAATCCAAAGCCACAACAATGTGTAATTTTATCTGTATGCTTAAAGGATAATGAAAAAAAATTTTAACATCAAGCTGTTACTTCCCAATAACCTAATAATTCATGCAGTCATCCACTGTACGTAGATACATTCGGTGTGAAGAATGCTATGTGCACAGCACTAGCGGTTTACTTCTCTAATATGTCGCCGCTCCCCCACATCTCTTGTCAACATGTTAAGGAAACGAAAGGTAAACAATAGCGCACTCCAAACCCACTAGAATGTGTAATTTTATCTGTATGCTTGAAGGATAATGAAAAAATTTAAACATCGAACTGTTACCTCCCAAAAAATTAATTATTCACGCAGTCATTCTCTCCACGTAGATACATTCGGTGGGAAGAATGCTATGTGTACAGCACTACCGATTTTCTTCTCTAATATGTCGCCGCTACCACACATCTCTTGTCAAGCTGTTAAGGAAACGAAAGGTAAACACTAGCGCACTCCAAACACACCAGAATGTGTAATTTTATCTGTGTGCTTAAAGGATAAAAAAAAATTTAAACAACGAACTGTTACTTACCAAAAAACTAATTATTCACGCAGTCTTTCTCTCCACTTAGATACATTCGGTGGGGAGAATGCTATGTGCACAGCACTAGCGATTTACGTCTCTAATATGTCGCCGCTCCCCCACATCTCTTGTCAACCTGTTACGGAAACGAAAGGTAACCATTAGTGCAATATAAAGTCACCAGAATGTGTAATTTTATCTGTATGCTTAAAGGATAATGAAAAAAAATTTTAACATCAAGCAGTTACTTCCCAATAACCTAATAATTCACGCAGTCATCCACTGTACGTAGATACATTCGGTGTGAAGAATGCTATGTGCACAGCACCAGCGATTTTCTTCTCTAATATGTCGCCGCTCCCCCACGTCTCTTGTCACCCTCTTACGGAATCGAAAGGTAAACATTAGCGCAATCCAAAGTTACCAGAATGTGTAATTTTACCTGTATGCTTAAAGGATAATGAAAAAAATTTTAACATTAAGCAGTTACATCCCAAAAACCTAATAATTCACGCAGTCATCCACTATATGTAGATACATTCGGGGTGAAGAATGCTATGTGCACAGCACCAGCGGTTTTCTACTCTAATATGTCGCCGCTCCCCCACATCTCTTGTCAACTTGTTACGGAATCGAAAGGTAAACATTAGCGCAATCCAAAGCCACCAGAATGTGTAATTTTATCTGTATGCTTAGAGGATAATGAAAAAAATTTTAACATCAAGGAGTTACTTCCCAAAACCTAATAATTCACGCAGTCGTCCACTGTACGTAGATACATTCGGTGTGAAGAATGCTATGTGCACAGGACTAGCGATTTTCTTCTCTAATATGTCGCCGCTCCCCCACATCTTTTGTCAACCTGTTACGGAAACGAAAGGTAAACAGTAGCGCAATCCAAACTCACCAGAATGTGTAATTTCATCTGTATGCTTAAAGGACAGAGAAAAAAATTTTAACATCAAGCAGTTACTTCTCAATAACCTAATACATCAAGCAGTCATCCACTGTATGTAGATACATTCGGTGTTAAGAATGCTATGTGCACAACACTAGCGATTTTCTTCTCTAATATGTCGCCGCTACCACACATCTGTTGTCAACCTGTTAAGGAAACGTAAGGTAAACATTACCACACTCCAAAGTCACCAGAATGTGTAATTTTATCTGTGTGCTTAAAGGATAATGAAAAAAATTTAAACATCGAACTGTTACATACCAAAAAACTAATTATTCACGCAGTCATTCTCTCCACGTAGATACATTCGGTGGGAAGGATGCTATGTGCACAGCACTAGCGATTTTCATCTCTAATATGTCGCCGCTCCCCCACATCCATAGTCAACCTGTTAAGGAAACGAAAGGAAAACATTAGCGCAATCCAAAGTCACCAGAATGTATAATTTTATCTGTATTCTTAAAGCATAATGAAAAAAATTTAAACATCAAGCAGCTACTTCCCAATACCCTAATAATTCACGTAGTCATCCACTGTACGTAGATACATTCGGTGTGAAGAATGCTATGTGCACAGCATTAGCGATTTACTTCCCTAATATGTCGCCGCTCCCCCACATCTCTTGTCAACCTGTTAAGGAAACGAAAGGTATGCATTAGCGCACTCCACACTCACCAGAATGTGTAATTTTTTATGTATGCTCAAAAGGATAATGAAAAAAATTTAAACATCGAACTGTTACTTACCAAAAAACTAATTATTCACGCAGTCATTCTCTCCACGTAGATACATTCGGTGAGATGAATGCTATGTGCACAGCACTAGCGATTTTCATCTCTCATATGTCGCAGTTCCCCCACATCTCTTGTAAACCTGGTAAGGAAACGAAAGGTAAACATTAGCGCAATCCAAAGTCACCAGAATGTGTAATTTTATCTGTATGCTTAAAGGACAATGAACAATATTTTAACATCAAGCAGTTACTTCCCAATAACCTAGTAATTCACGCAGTCATCCTCTGTACGTAGATACATTCGGTGTGAAGAATGCTATGTGCACAGCACTAGCGATTTTCTTCTCTAATATGTCGCCGCTCCCCCACATCGCTAGTCAACCTGTTAAGGAAACGAAAGGAAAACATTAGCGCAATCCAAAGTCACCAGAATGTGTTATTTTTTCTGTATGCTTAAAGGATAGTAAAAAAAATTTAACATCATGCAGTTACTCCCCAATAACCTAATAATTCACGTAGTCATCCACTGTACATAGATACATTCGGTGTGAAGAATGCTATGTGCACAGCACTAGCGATTTTCTTCTCTAATATGTCGCCGCTCCCCCACATTTCGTGTCAACCTGTTAAGGAAACGAAAGGTAAACATTAGCGCAATCCAAAGTCACCGGAATGTGTAATTTTACCTGTATTGTTAAAGCATAAAGAAAAAAATTTTAACATCAAGCAGTTACTTCCCAATAACCTAAGAATTCACGTAGTCATCAACTGTACGTAGATACATTCGGTGTGAAGAATGCTATGTGCACAGCACCAGCGATTTACTTCTCTAATATGTCGCCGCTCCCCCACATCTCTTGTCAACCTGTTAAGGAAACGAAAGGTAAACATTAGCGCACTCCAAAGTCACCAGAATGTGTAATTTTATCTGTATGCTTAAACGATAATGAAAAAAATTTAAACATCGAACTGTTACTTACCAAAAAACTAATTATTCACGCAGTCATTCTCTCCACGTAGATACATTCGGTGGGAAGATTGCTATGTGCACAGCACTAGCGATTTTCTTCTCTAATATGTCGCCGCTCCCCCACATCTCTTGTAAACCTGTTAAGGAAACGAAAGGTAAACATTAGCGCAATCTAAAGTCACAAGAATGTGTAATTTTTCCTGTATTCCTAAAGCATAATGAAAAAAATTTTAACATCAAGCAGTGACTTTACAATAATCTAATAATTCACGTAGTCATCCACTGTACGTAGATACATTCGGTGTGAAGAATGCTATGTGCACAGCACTAGCGATTTACCTCTCTAATATGTCGCCGCTCCCCCACATCTCTTGTCAACCTGTTAAGGAAACGAAAGGTAAACATCAGCGCACTCCAAAGTCACCAGAATGTGTAATTTTATCTGTATGCTTAAAGGATAATGAAAAAAATTTAAACATCGAACTGTTACTTACCAAAAAACTAGTTATTCACGCAGTCATTCTCTCCACGTAGATACATTCGATGGGAAGAATGCTATGTGCACATCACTACCGATTTTCTCCTCTAATATGTCGCCGCTCGCCCACATCTCTTGTCAACCTGTTAAGGAAACGGAAGGTAAACATTAGCGCAATCCAAAGTCACCAAAATGTGTAATTTTATCTGTATTCTTGAAGCATAATGAAAAAAATTTTAACATCAAGCACATACTTCCCAATAACCTAATAATTCACGTAGTCATCCACTGTACGTAGATACATTCGGTGTGAAGAATGCAATGTGCACAGCACTAGCGATTTACTTCTCTAATATGTCGCCGCTCCCCTACACCTCTTGTCAACCTGTTAAGGAAACGAAAGGTAAACATTAGCGCAATCCAAAGTCACTAGAATGTACAATTTTATCTGTATTCTTAAAGCATAATGAAAAAAATTTTAACATCAAGCAGTTACTTCCCAATAACCTAATAATTCACGTAGTCATCCACTGTACGTAGATACATTCGGTGTGAAGAATGCTATGTGCACAGCACTAGCGATTTTCTTCTCTAATATGTCGCCGCTCCCCCACATCTCTTGTCAACCTGTTAAGGAAACGAAAGGTTAACATTAGCGCAATCCAAAGTCACTAGAATGTATAATTTTATCTGTATTCTTAAAGCATAATGAAAAAAATTTTAACATCAAGCAGTTACTTCCCAATAACCTAATAATTCGCGTAGTCATCCACTGTACGTAGATACATTCGGTGTGAAGAATGCTATGTGCACAGCACTAGCGATTTTCTTCTCTAATATGTCGCCGCTCCCCCACATCTCTTGTCAACCTGTTAAGGAAACGAAAGGTAAACATTAGCGCAATCCAAAGTCACTAGAATGTATAATTTTATCTGTATTCTTAAAGCATAATGAAAAAAATTTTAACATCAAGCAGTTACTTCCCAATAACCTAATAATTCACGTAGTCATCCACTGTATGTAGATACATTCGGTGTGAAGAATGTTATGTGCACAGCACTAGCGATTTTCTTCTCTAATATGTCGCCGCTCCCCCACATCTCTTGTCAACCTGTTAAGGAAACGAAAGGTAAACATTAGCGCAATCCAAAGTCACTAGAATGTATAATTTTATCTGTATTCTTAAAGCATAATGAAAAAAATTTTAACATCAAGCAGTTACTTCCCAATTACCTAATAATTCACGTAGTCATCCACTGTACGTAGATACATTCGGTGTGAAGAATGCTATGCGCACAGCACTAGTGATTTTCTTCTGTAATATGTCGCCGCTCCCCCACAGCTCTTGTCAACCTGTTAAGGAAACGAAATGTAAACATTAGCGCAATCCAAAGTCACTAGAATGTGTAATTCTATCTGTATTCTTAAAGCATAATGAAAAAAATTTTAACGTCAAGCAGTTACTTCCCAATAACCTAATAATTCACGTAGTCATCCACTGTACGTAGATACATTCGGTGTGCAGAATGCTATGTGCACAGCACTAGCGATTTTCTTCTCTAATATGTCGCCGCTCCCCCACATCTCTTGTCAACCTGTTAAGGAAACGAAAGGTAAACATTAGCGCAATCCAAAGTCACTAGAATGTATAATTTTATCTGTATTCTTGAAGCATAATGAAAAAAATTTTAACATCAAGCAGTTACTTCCCAATAACCTAATAATTCACGTAGTCATCCACTGTACGTAGATACATTCGGTGTGAAGAATGCTATGCGCACAGCACTAGCGATTTTCTTCTCTAATATGTCGCCGCTCCCCCACACCTCTTGTCAACCTGTTAAGGACACGAAAGGTAAACATTAGCGAAATCCAAAGTCACTAGAATGTATAATTTTTCTGTATTCTTAAAGCATAATGAAAAAAATTTTAACATCAAGCAGTTACTTCCCAATAACCTAATAATTCACGTAGTCATCCACTGTACGTAGATACATTCGGTGTGAAGAATGCTATGTGCACAGCACTAGCGATTTTCGTCTCTAATATGTCGCCGCTCCCCCACATTTCGTGTCAACCTGTTAAGGAAACGAAAGGTAAACATTACCGCAATCCAAAGTCACCAGAATGTGTAATTTTACCTGTATTCTTGAAGCATAATGAAAAAAATTTTAACATCAAGCAGTTACTTCCCAATAACCTAATAATTCACGTAGTCATCCACTGTACGTAGATACATTCGGTGTGAAGAATGCTATGCGCGCAGCACTAGTAATTTACTTCTGTAATGTATTGCCGCTCCCCCACATCTCTTGTCAACCTGTTAAGGAAACGAAAGGTAAACAGTAGCGCAATCCAAAGTCACTAGAATGTGTAATTCTATCTGTATTCTTAAAGCATAATGAAAAAAATTTTAACATCAAGCAGTTACTTCCCAATACCCTAATAATTCACGTAGTCATCCACTGTACGTAGATACATTCGGTGTGAAGAATGCTATGTGCACAGCACCAGCGATTTACTTCTCTAATATGTCGCCGCTCCCCCACATCTCTTGTCAACCTGTTAAGGAAACGAAAGGTAAACATTAGCGCACTCCAAAGTCACCAGAATGTGTAATTTTATCTGTATGCTTAAACGATAATGAAAAAAATTTGCACATCGAACTGTTACTTACAAAAAAACTAATTATTCACGCAGTCATTCTCTCCACGTAGATACATTCGGTGGGAAGATTGCTATGTGCACAGCACTAGCGATTTCTTCTCTAATATGTCGCCGCTTCCCCACATCTCTTGTAAACCTGTTAAGGAAACGAAAGGTAAACATTAGCGCAATCTAAAGTCACAAGAATGTGTAATTTTATCTGTATTCCTAAAGCATAATGAAAAAAATTTTAACATCAAGCAGTTACTTTCCAATAACCTAATAATTCACGTAGTCATCCACTGTACGTAGATACATTCGGTGTGAAGAATGCTATGTGCACAGCACTAGCGATTTACTTCTCTAATATGTCGCCGCTCCCCCACAGCTCTTGTCAACCTGTTAAGGAAACGAAAGGTAAATATCAGCGCACTCCAAAGTCACCAGAATGTGTAATTTTATCTGTATGCTTAAAGGATAATGAAAAAAATTAAACATCGAACTGTTACTTACCAAAAAACTAATTATTCACGCAGTCATTCTCTCCACGTAGATACATTCGATGGGAAGAATGCTATGTGCACAGCACTACCGATCATCTCCTCTAATATGTCGCCGCTCCCCCACATCCCTTGTCAACCTGTTAAGGAAACGGAAGGTAAACATTAGCGCAATCCAAAGTCACCAAAATGTGTAATTTTATCTGTATTCTTGAAGCATAATGAAAAAAATTTTAACATCAAGCACATACTTCCCAATAACCTAATAATTCACGTAGTCATCCACTGTACGTAGATACATTCGGTGTGAAGAATGCAATGTGCACAGCACTAGCGATTTACTTCTCTAATATGTCGCCGCTCCCCCACACCTCTTGTCAACCTGTTAAGGAAACGAAAGGTAAACTTTAGCGCAATCCAAAGTCACTAGAATGTATGATTTTATCTGTATTCTTAAAGCATAATGAAAAAAATTTTAACATCAAGCAGTTACTTCCCAATAACCTAATAATTCACGTAGTCATCCACTGTACGTAGATACATTCGGTGTGAAGAATGCAATGTGCACAGCACTAGCGATTTACTTCTCTAATATGTCGCCGCTCCCCCACATCTCTTGTCAACCTGTTAAGGAAACGAAAGGTAAACATTAGCGCACTCCAAAATCACCAGAATGTATAATTTTATCTGTATGCTTAAAGGATAATGAAAAAAATTTATCTTCGAACTGTTACTAACCAAAAAACTAATTATTCACGCAGTCATTCTCTCCACATAGATACATTCGTTGGGAACAATGCTATGTGCACAGCACTAGCGATTTTATTCTCTAATATGTCGCCGCTCCCCTACATCTCTTGTCAACCTGTTAAGGAAACGAAAGGTAAACATTAGCGCAATCCAAAGTCAACAAAATTTGTAATTTTATCTGTATTCTTAAAGCATAATGAAAAAAATTTTAACATCAAGCAGTTACTTCCCAATAACCTAATAATTCACGTAGTCTTCCACTGTACGTAGATACATTCGGTGTGTAGAATGCTATGTGCACAGCACTAGCGATTTTCTTCACTAATATGTCACCGCTCCCCCACATCTCTTGTCAACCTGTTAAGGAAACGAAAGGTAAACATTAGCGCAATCCAAAGTCAGCAGGTTGTGTAATTTCATCTGTATGCTTAAAGGATAATGAAAATAATTTTAACATCAAGCAGTTACTTCCCAATAAACTAATAATTCACGTAGTCATCCACTGTACGTAGATACAATCCGTGTGAAGAATGCTATGTGCACAGCACTAGCGATTTTCTTCTCTAATATGTCGCCGCTCTCCCACATCTCCTGTCAACCTGTTAAGGAAACGAAAGGTAAACACTAGCGCACTCCAAAGTCACCAGAATGTGTAATTTTATCTGTATGCTTAAAAGATAATGAAAAAAATTTAAACATCGAACTGTTACTTACTAAAAAACTAATTAATCACGCAGTCATTCCCTCCACGTAGATACATTCGGTGTGAAGAATGCTATGTGCACAGCACTAGCGATTTTCTACTAGAAAATGTCGCCGCTACCACACCTCTCTTGTCAACCTGTTAAGGAAACGAAAGGTAAACATTAGCGCACTCCAAAGTCACCAGAATGTGTAATTTTATCTTAATTCTTAAAGCATAATGAAAAAAATTTTACCATCAAGCAGTTACTTCCCAATACCCTAATAATTCACGTAGTCATCCACTGTACGTAGATACATTCGGTGTGAAGAATGCTATGTGCACAGCATTAGCGATTTACTTCTCTAATATGTCGCCGCTCCCCCACATCTCTTGTCAACCTGTTAAGGAAACGAAAGGTATGCATTAGCGCACTCCAAACTCACCAGAATGTGTAATTTTTTATGTATGCTCAAAAGGATAATGAAAAAAATTTAAACATTGGACTGGTACTTACCAAAAAACTAATTATTCACGCAGTCATTCTGTCCACGTAGATACATTCGGTGGGATGAATGCTATGTCCACAGCACTAGCGATTTTCATCTCTCATATGTCGCCGTTCCCCCACATCTCTTGTAAACCTGTGAAGGAAACGAAAGGTAAACATAGGCGCAATCCAAAGTCACCAGAATGTGTAATTTTATCTGTATGCTTAAAGGATAATGAAAAAGATTTAACATCAAGCAGTTACTTCCCAAAAACGTAATAATTCACGTAGTCTTCCACTGTACGTAGATACATTCGGTGTGAAGAATGCTATGTGCACAGCACTAGCGATTTACTTCTCTAATATGTCGCCGCTCACCCACATCTCTTGTCAACCTGTTAAGGAAACGAAAGGTAAACACTAGCGCACTCCAAAGTCACCAGAATGTGTAATTTTATCTGTATGCTTAAAGGATAATGAAAAAAATTTAAACATCGAACTGTTACTTACTAAAAAACTAATTATTCACGCAGTCATTCTCTCCACGTAGATACATTCGGTGTGAAGAATGCTATGTACACAGCACTAGCGATTTTCTTCTCTAATATGTCGCCGCTCCCTCACATCTCTTGTCAACCTGTTACGGAAACGAAAGGTAAACATTAGCGCAATCCAAAGTCACCAGAATGTGTAATATTATCTGTATTCTTAAAGCATAATGAAAAAAATTTAACATCAAGCAGTTACTTCCCAAAAACCTAATAATTCACGCAGTCATCCACTGTACGCAGATACATTCGTTGTGAAGAATGCTATGTGAACAACACTAGCGATTTACTTCTCTAATATGTCGCCACTATCCCACATCTCTTGTCAACCCTGTAAGGAAACGAAAGGTAAACATTAGCGCAATCCAAAGTCACCAGAATGTGTAATATTATCTGTATTCTTAAAGCATAATGAAAAAAATTTTAACATTAAGCAGTTACTTCCCAAAAACCTAATAATTCACGCAGTCATCCACTGTACATAGATACATTCTGTGTGAAGAATGCTATGTGCACAGCACTAGCGATTTTCTTCTCTAATATGTCGCCGCTCCCCAACATCTCTTGTCAACCTCTTAAGGAAACGAAAGGTAAGCATTAGCGCACTCCAAAGTCAACAGAATGTGTAATTTTATCTGTATGCTTAAAGGATAATGAAAAAAAATTTAAACATCGAACTCTCACTTACCAAAAAACTAATTATTCACGCAGTCATTCTCTCCACGTAGATACTTTCGGTGGGAAGAATGCTATGTGCGCAGCACTAGCGATTTTCTTCTCTAATATGTCGCCGCTCCCCCACAACTCTTGTCAACCTGTAAAGGAAACGAAAGGTAACTATTAGCGCAATCCAAAGTCACCAGAATGTGTTATTTTATCTGTATGCTTAAAGCATAATGAAAAAAATTTTTACATCAAGCAGTTACTTCCCAATAACCTAATAATTCACGCAGTCATCCACTTTACATAGATACATTCGGTGTGAAGAATGCTATGTGCACAGCACTAGCGATTTTCTTCTCTAATATGTCGCCGCTACCACACTTCTCTTGTCAACCTGT
Organism: Schistocerca cancellata; assembly: GCF_023864275.1. Classification (NCBI taxonomy): domain Eukaryota; kingdom Metazoa; phylum Arthropoda; class Insecta; order Orthoptera; family Acrididae; genus Schistocerca; species Schistocerca cancellata. The sequence continues at coordinate 16,242,742 of NC_064627.1, read as the reverse complement.
TAAGGAAACGAAAGGTAAAAATTAGCCCACTCCAAAGTCACCAGAATGTCTAATTTTATCTGTATGCTTAAACGATAATGAAAAACATTTAAACATCGAACTGATACTTACCAAAAAACTAATTATTCACGCAGCCCTTCTCTCCACGTAGATACTTCGGTGGGAAGAATGCTATGTGCACAGCACTATCGATTTTCTTCTCTAATATGTCGCCCCTCCCCCACATCTCTTGTCAACCTGTTAAGGAAACTAAAGGTAAACATTAGCGCACTCCAAAGTCACCAGAATGTGTAATTTCACCTGTATTCTTAAAGCATAATGAAAAATATTTTAACATCAAGCAGTTACTTCCCAATAACCAAATAATTCACGTAGTCATCCACTGTACTTAGATACATTCGGTGTGAAGAATGCTATGTGCACAGCACTACCGATTTACTTCTCTAATATGTCGCCGCTCCCCCACATCTCTTGTCAACCTGTTAAGGAAACGAAAGGTAAACATCAGCGCACTCCAAAGTCACCAGAATGTGTAATTTTATCTGTATGCTTAAAGGACAATGAAAAAACTTTAAACATCGAACTGTTACTTACCAAAAAACTAATTATTCACGCAGTCATTCTCTCCACGTAGATACATTCGATGGGAAGAATGCTATGTGCACAGCACTACTGATTTTCTTCTCTAATATGTCGCCGCTCCCCCACATCTCTTGTCAACCTGTTAAGGAAACGGAAGGTAAACATTAGCGCAATCCAAAGTCACCAAAATGTGTAATTTTATCTGTATTCTTCAAGCATAATGAAAAAAATTTTAACATCAAGCACATACTTCCCAATAACCTAATAATTCACGTAGTCATCCACTGTACGTAGATACACTCGGTATGAAGAATGCTGTGTGCGCAGCACTAGCTATTTTCTACTCTAATATGTCGCCGCTACCGCACATCTCTTGTCAACCTGTTAAGGAAACGAAAGGTAACCATTAGCGCACTCCTATGTCACCAGAATGTGTAATTTTATCTGTATGCTTAAAGGATAATGAAAAAAATTGAAACATCGCACTGTTACTTACCAAAAAACTAATTATTCACGCAGTCATTCTCTCCACGTAGATACATTCGGTGGGAAGAGTGCTATGTGCACAGCACTAACGATTTTCTTTTCTAATATGTCCCCCTTCCCCCACATCTCTTGTCAACCTGTTAAGGAAACGAAAGGTAAACATTAGCGAAATCCAAAGTCACTATAATGTGTAATTTTATCTGTATTCTTAAAGCATAATGAAAAAAATTTTAACATCAAGCAGTTACTTCCCAAAAACGTAATAATTCACGTAGTCTTCCACTGTACGTAGATACATTCGGTGTGAAGAATGCTATGTGCACAGCACTAGCGATTTACTTCTCTAATATGTCGCCGCTCACACACATCTCTTGTCAACGTGTTAAGGAAACGAAAGGTAAACACTAGCGCACTCCAAAGTCACCAGAATGTGTAATTTTATCTGTATGCTTAAAGGATAATGAAAAAAATTTAAACATCGAACTGTTACTTACTAAAAAACTAATTATTCACGCAGTCATTCTCCCCACGTAGATACATTCGGTGTGAAGAATGCTATGTGCACAGCACTAGCGATTTTCTTCTCTAATATGTCGCCGCTCCCCCACATCTCTTGTCAACCTGTTACGGAAACGAAAGGTAAACATTAGCGCAATCCAAAGTCACCAGAATGTATAATTTTATCTGTTTTCTTAAAGCATAATGAAAAAAAATTTAACATCAAGCAGTTACTTCCCAAAAACCTAATAATTCACGCAGTCATCCACCGTACGTAGATACATTCGGTGTGAAGAATGCTATGAGAACAGCACTAGCGATTTACTTCTCTAATATGTCGCCGCTATCCCTCATCTCTTGTCAACCTGTTAAGGAAACGAAAGGTAAACATTAGCGCAATCGAAAGTCACCAGAATGTGTAATTTTATCTGTATTCTTAAAGCATAATGAAAAAATTTTAACATTAAGCAGTTACTTCCCAAAAACCTAATAATTCACGCAGTCATCCTCTGTACATTGATACATTCGGTGTGAAGAATGCTATGTGCACAGCACTAGCGACTTTCTTCTCTAATATGTCGCCGCTCCCCCAAATCTCTAGTCAACCTGTTACGGAAACGAAAGGTTAATATTAGCGCAATCCAAAGTCACCAGAATGCGTAATTTTATCTGTATTCTTAAAACATAATGAAGAAAATTTAAACATCCAGCTGTTACTTACCAAAAAACTAATTATTCACGCAGTCATCCTCTCTATGTAGATACATTCGGTAGGAAGAATGCTATGTGCACAGCACTAGCGACTTTCCTGTAGAAAATGTCGCCGCTACCACACATCTCTTGTCAACCTGCTAATGAAACAAAAGGAAATCATTAGCGCATTCCAAAGTCACCAGAATGTGTGATTTTATCTGTATTCTTAAAGGATAATGACAAAAATTTAAACATCGAGCTGTTACTTACCAAAAAACTAATTATTCACGCAGTCATCCTCTCAACGTAGATACATTCGGTGAGAAGAATGCTATGTGCACAGCACTAGCGATTTTCTTCTAGAAAATGTTGCCGCTACCACACATCTCTTGTCAACCTGTTAAGGAAACAAAAGGTAAACATTAGCACACACCAAAGTCACCAGAATGAGTAATTTTATATGTATGCTTAAAGGATAATGAAAAAAATTTAAACATCGTACTATTACTTACCAAAAAACTAATTATCCACGCAGTCATTCTTCCACGTAGATACATTACGTGGGAAGAATGCTATGTGCACAGCACTAGCGATTTTCTTCTCTAATATGTCGCCGCTCTCCCACATCTCCTGTCAACCTGTTAAGGAAACGAAAGGTAAACATTAGCGCAATCCAAAGTCACCTGAATGTGTAATTTTATCTGTATGCTTAAAGGATAATGAAAAAAATTTTAACATCAAGCAGTTACTTCCCAATAACCTAATAATTCACGCAGTCATCCAATGTAAGTAGATACATTCAGTGTGAAGAATGCTATGTGCACAGCACTAGCGATTTTCTTCTCTAATACGTCGCCGCTACCGCACATCTCTTGTCAACCTGTTAAGGAAATGAAAGGTAAATATTAGCGCACTCCTATGTCACCAGAATGTGTAATTTTATCTGTATGCTTAAAGGATAATGAAAAAAATTTAAACATCGAACTGTTACTTACTAAAAAACTAATTATTCACGCAGTCATTCTCTCCACGTAGATACATTCGGTGTGAAGAATGCTATGTGCACAGCACTAGCGATTATCTTCTCTAATATGTCGCCGCTCCCCCACATCTCTTGTCAAAATATTACGCAAACGAAAGGTAAACATTAGCTCAATCCAAAGTCACCAGAATGTATAATTTTATCTGTATTCTTAAAGCATAATGAAAAAAAATTTAACATCAAGCAGTTACTTTCCAAAAACCTAATAATTCACGCAGTCATCCACTGTACGTAGATACTTTCGGTGTGAAGAATGCTATGTGAACAGCACTAGCGATTTACTTCTCTAATATGTCGCCGCTATCCCACATCTCTTGTCAACCTGTTAAGGAAACGAAAGGTAAACATTAGCGCAATCCAAAGTCACCAGAATGTGTAATTTTATCTGTATTCTTAAAGCATAATGAAAAAAATTTTAACATTAAGCAGTTACTTCCCACAAACCTAATAATTCACGCAGTCATCCACTGTACATAGATACATTCGGTGCGAAGAATGCTATGTGCACAGCACTAGCGACTTCCTTCTCTAATATGTCGCCGCTCCCCCAAATCTCTTGTCAACCTGTTACGGAAACGAAAGGTAAACATTAACGCAATCCAAAGTCACCAGAATTTGTAATTTTGTCTGTATTCTTAAAGCATAATAAAAAAAAATTTTAACATCAAGCAGTTACTTCCCAAAAACCTAATAATTCACGCAGTCATCCACTGTACATAGATACATTCGGTGTGAAGAATGCTATGTGCACAGCACTAGCGTCTTTCTTCTCTAATATGTCGCCGCTCCCTCACATCTCTTGTCAACCTGTTACGGAAACGAAAGGTATGCATTAGCGTAATCCAAAGTCACCAGAATGGGTAATTTTATCTGTATTCTAAAAGCATAATGAAAAAAAATTTAACATCAAGCAGTTACTTCCCAAAAACCTAATAATTCACAAAGTCGTCCACTATACGTAGATACATACGGTGTGAAGAATGCTATGTGCACAGCACTAGCGATTTTCTTCTCTAATGTGTCGCCTCTCCGCCACATCTCTTGTCAACCTGTTAAGGAAACGAAAGGTAAACATTAGCGCACTCCAAACTCATCAGAATGTGTAATTTTATCTGTCTACTTAAAGGATAATGAAAAAAATTTAAACTTCGAGCTGTTACTTACCAAAAAACTATATATTTACGCATTCATCCTCTCCACGTAGATACATTCGGTGAGAAGAATGCTATGTGCACAGCACTAGCGATTTTCTTCTAGAAAATGTTGCCGCTACCACACATCTCTTGTCAACCTGCTAAGGAAACAAAAGGGAAACATTAGCGCACTCCAAAGTCACCAGAATGTGTAATTTTATCTGTATTCTTAAAGATTATTGCAAAAAATTTTAACATCAAGCAGTTACTTCCCAAAAACCTAATAATTCACGCAGCCATCCACTGTACGTAGATACATTCGGTGTGAAGAATTCTATGTGCACAGCACAAGCGATTTACTTCTCTAATATGTCGCCGCTCCCTCACATCTTTTGTCAACCTGTTACTGAAACCAAAGGTAAACATTAGCGCAAATCAAAGTCACCAGAATGTGTAATTTTATCTGTATTCTTAAAGCATAATGAAATAATTTTTAACATCAAGCAGTTACTTCCCAATAACATAATAATTCACGCAGTCATCCACTGTACGTAGATAGATTCTGTGTGAAGAATGCTATCTGCACAGCACTAGCGATTTACTTCTCTAATATGTCGCCGCTTCCCCACATCTCTTGTCAACCTGTTAAGGAAACGAAAGGTAAACATTAGCGCCCTCCAAAGATACCAGGATGTGTAATTTTATCTTTATGCTAAATGGATAGTGAAAAAAATTTAAACATCGAACTGTTACTTACCAAAAAACTAATTATTCACGCAGTCATTCTCTCCACGTAGATACATTCGGTGGGAAGAATGCTATGTGCACAGCACTAGCGATTTTCTTCTCTAATATGTCGCCCCTCCCCCAACATCTCTTGTCAACCTGTTAAGGAAACGAAAGGTAAACATTAGCGTAATCCAAAGTCACCAGAATGTGTAACTTTATCTGTATTCTAAAAGCATAATGAAAAAAAATTTAACATCAAGCAGTTACTTCCCAAAAACCTAATAATTCACGCAGTCATCCACTGTACGTAGATACAAAAGGTGTGAAGAATGCTATGTGCACAGCACTAGCGATTTACTTCTCTAATGTGTCGCCTCTCCCACACTTCTCTTGTCAACCTGTTAAGGAAACGAAAGGCAAACATTAGCGCACTCCAAAGTCACCAGAATGTTTAATTTCACCTGTATTCTTAAAGCATAATGAAAAAAATTTTAACATCAAGCAGTTACTTCCCAATAACCTAATAATTCACGTAGTCATCCACTGTACGTAGATACATTCGGTGTGAAGAATGCTATGTGCACAGCACTAGCGATTTACTTCTCTAATATGTCGCCGCTCCCCCACATCTCTTGTCAACCTGTTAAGGAAACGAAAGGTAAACATCAGCGCACTCCAATGTCACCAGAATGTGTAATTTTATCTGTATGCTTAAAGGACAATGAAAAAAATTTAAGTATCGAACTGTTACTTACCAAAAAACTAATTACTCACGCAGTCATTCTCTCCACGTAGATACATTCGATGGGAAGAATGCTATGTGCACAGCACTACCGATTTTCTTCTCTAATATGTCGCCACTCCCCCACATCTCTTGTCAACCTGTTAAGGAAACGGAAGGTAAACATTAGCGCAATCCAAAGTCACCAAAATGTGTAATTTTATCTGTATTCTTGAAGCATAATGAAAAAAATTGTAACATCAAGCACATACTTCCCAATAACCTAATAATTCACGTAGTCATCCACTGTACGTAGATACACTCGGTGTGAAGAATGCTGTGTGCGCAGCACTAGCTATTTTCTTCTCTAATATGTCGCCGCTACCGCACATCTCTTGTCAACCTGTTAAGGAAACGAAAGGTAAACATTAGCGCACTCCTATGTCACCAGAATGTGTAATTTTATCTGTATGCTTAAAGGATAATGAAAAAAATTGAAACATCGCACTGTTACTTACCAAAAAACTAATTATTCACGCAGTCATTCTCTACACGTAGATACATTCGGTGGGAAGAGTGCTATGTGCACAGCACTAGCGATTTTCTTTTCTAATATGTCCCCCTTCCGCCACATCTCTTGTCAACCTGTTAAGGAAACGAAAGGTAAACATTAGCGAAATCCAAAGTCACTAGAATGTGTAATTTTATCTGTATTCTTAAAGCATAATGAAAAAAATTTTAACATCAAGCAGTTACTTCCCAAAAACGTAATAATTCACGTAGTCTTCCACTGTACGTAGAGACATTCGGTGTGAAGAATGCTATGTGCACAGCACTAGCGATTTACTTCTCTAATATGTCGCCGCTCACCCACATCTCTTGTCAACCTGTTAAGGAAACGAAAGGTAAACACTAGCGCACTCCAAAGTCACCAGAATGTCTAATTTTATCTGTATGCTTAAAGGATAATGAAAAAAATTTAAACATCGAACTGTTACTTACTAAAAAACTAATTATTCACGCAGTCATTCTCCCCACGTAGATACATTCGGTGTGAAGAATGCTATGTGCACAGCACTAGCGATTTTCTTCTCTAATATGTCGCCGCTCCCCCACATCTCTAGTCAACCTGTTACGGAAACGAAAGGTAAACATTAGCGCAATCCAAAGTCACCAGAATGCGTAATTTTATCTGTATTCTTAAAACATAATGAAAAAAATTTTAACATCAATCAGTTACTTCCCAAAAACCTAATAATTCACGCATTTATCCACTGTACGTAGATTCATTCGGGGTGAAGAATCCTATGTGCACAGCATTAGCGATTTTCTTCTCTAATATGTCGCCGCTCCCCCAAATCTCTTGTCAACCCGTTAAGGAAACGAAAGGTAAACATTAGCGCACTCCAAACTCATCAGAATGTGTAATTTTATCTGTATGCTTAAAACATAATGAAGAAAATTTAAACATCCAGCTGTTACTTACCAAAAAACTAATTATTCACGCAGTCATCCTCTCTACGTAGATACATTCGGTAGGAAGAATGCTATGTGCACAGCACTAGCGACTTTCCTGTAGAAAATGTCGCCGCTACCACACATCTCTTGTCAACCTGCTAATGAAACAAAAGGAAATCATTAGCGCACTCCAAAGTCACCAGAATGTGTGATTTTATCTGTATTCTTAAAGGATAATGACAAAAATTTAAACATCGAGCTGTTACTTACCAAAAAACTAATTATTCACGCAGTCATCCTCTCAACGTAGATACATTCGGTGTGACGAATGCTATGTGCACAGCACTAGCGATTTTCATCTAGAAAATGTTGCCGCTACCACACATTTCTTGTCAACCTGCTAAGGAAAAAAAGGGAAACATTAGCGCACTCCAAAGTCACCAGGATGTGTAATTTTATCTGTATTCTTAAAGAATATTGAAAAAAATTTTAACATCAAGCAGTTACTTCCCAAAAACCTAATAATTCACGCAGCCATCCAATGTACGTAGATACATTCGGTGTGAAGAATTCTATGTGCACAGCACAAGCGATTTACTTCTCTAATATGTCGCCGCTCCCTCACATCTTTTGTCAACCTGTCACGGAAACCAAAGGTAAACATTAGCGCAAATCAAAGTCACCAGAATGTGTAATTTTATCTGTATTCTTAAAGCATAATGAAAAAAATTTTAACATCAAGCAGTTATTTCCCAATAACCTAATAATTCACGCAGTCATCCACTGTACGTAAATACATTCAGTGTGAAGAATGCTATGTGCACAGCACTAGCGATTTTCTTCTCTAATATGTCGCCGCTACCACACATCTCTTGTCAACCTGTTAAGGAAACAAAAGGTAAACATTAGCGCACACCAAAGTCACCAGAATGAGTAATTTTATATGTATGCTTAAAGGATAATGAAAAAAATTTAAACATCGAACTATTACTTACCAAAAAAATAATGATCCACGCAGTCATTCTCTCCACGTAGATACATTAGGTGGGAAGAATGCTATGTGCACAGCACTAGCGATTTTCTTCTGTAATATGTCGCCGCTCTCCCACATCTCCTGTCAACCTGTTAAGGAAACGAAACGTAAACATTAGCGCAATCCAAAGTCACCAGAATGTGTAATCTTATCTGTATTCTTAAAGCATAATCAAAAAAATTTTATCATCAAGCAGTTACTTCCCAAAAACCTAATAATTCACGCAGTCATCCACTGTACATAGATACATTCGGTGTGTAGAATGCTATGTGCACAGCACTAGCGACTTTCTTCTCTAATATGTCGCCGTTCCCCCACATCTCTTGTCAACCTGTTACGGAAACGAAAGGTGAACATTAACGCAATCCAAAGTCACCAGAATTTTTAATTTTATCTGTATTCTTAAAGCACAACGAAAAAAATTTTAACATCAAGCAGTTACTTCCCAAAAACCTAATAATTCACGCAGTCATCCACTGTACGTAGATACATTCGGTGTGAAGAATGCTATGTGCACAGCACTAGCGACTTTCTTCTCTAATATGTCGCCGCTCCCCCACATCTCTTGACAACCTGTTACGGAAACGAAAGGTAAACATTAGCGTAATCCAAAGTCACCAGAATGTGTAACTTTATCTGTATTCTAAAAGCATAATGAAAAAAAAATTTAACATAAAGCAGTTACTTCCCAAAAACCTAATAATTCACGCAGTCATCCACTGTACGTAGATACAAACGGTGTGAAGAATGCTATGTGCACAGCACTAGCGATTTACTTCTCTAATGTGTCGCCTATCCCCCACATCTCTTGTCAACCTGTTAAGGAAACGAAAGGCAAACATTAGCGCACTCCAAAGTCACCAGAATGTGTAATTTTATCTTTATTCTTAAAGCATAATGAAAATAATTTTAACATCGAGCTGTTACTTACAAAAAAACTAATTATTCACGCACTCATCCTCTCAACGTAGATACATTCGGTGAGAAGAATGCTATGTACACAGCACTACCGATTTTCTTCTAGAAAATGTTGCCGCTACCACACATCTCTTGTCAACCTGCTAAGGAAACAAAAGGGAAACATTAGCGCACTCCAAAGTCACCAGAATGTTTAATTTTATCTGTATTCTTAAAGATTATTGAAAAAAATTTTAACATCAAGCAGTTACTTCCCAAAAACCTAATGATTCACGCAGCCATCCACTGTACGTAGATACATTCGGTGTGAAGAATTCTATGTGCACAGCACAAGCGATTTACTTCTCTAATATGTCGCCGCTCCCTCACATCTTTTGTCAACCTGTTACGGAAACCAAAGGTAAAAATTTGCGCAAATCAAAGTCACCAGAATGTGTAATTTTATCTGTATTCTTAAAGCATAATGAAATAAATTTTAACATCAAGCAGTTACTTCCCAATAACCTAGTAATTCACGCAGTTATCCACCGTACGTAGATACATTCTGTGTGAAGAATGCTATGTGCACAGCACTAGCGATTTACTTCTCTAATATGTCGCCGCTTCCCCACATCTCTTGTCAACCTGTTAAGGAAACGAAAGGTAAACATTAGCGCCCTCCAAAGTCACCAGAATGTGTAATTTTATCTTTATGCTAAAAGGATAGTGAAAAAAATTTAAACATCGGACTGTTACTTACCAAAAAACTAATTATTCACGCAGTCATTCTCTCCACGTAGATACATTCGGTGGGAAGAATGCTATGTGCACAGCACTAGCGATTTTCTTCTCTAATATGTCGCCCCTCCCCCAACATCTCTTGTCAACCTGTTAAGGAAACGAAAGGTAAACATTAGCGAAATGCAAAGTCACTAGAATGTGTAATTTTATCTGTATTCTTAAAGCATAATGAAAAAAATTTTAACATCAAGCAGTTACTTCCCGAAAACGTAATACTTCACGTAGTCTTCCACTGTACGTAGATACATTCGGTGTGAAGAATGCTATGTGCACAGCACTAGCGATTTATTTCTCTAATATGTCGCCGCTCACTCACATCTCTTGTCAACCTGTTAAGGAAACGAAAGGTAAACACTAGCGCACTCCAAAGTCACCAGAATGTGTAATTTTATCTGTATTCTTAAAGCATAATCAAAAAAATTTTATCATCAAGCAGTTACTTCCCAAAAACCTAATAATTCACGCAGTCATCCACTGTACATAGATACATTCGGTGTGAAGAATGCTATGTGCACAGCACTAGCGACTTTCTTCTCTAATATGTTGCCGCTCCCCCACATCTCTTGTCAACCTGTTACGGAAACGAAAGGTGAACATTAACGCAATCCAAAGTCACCAGAATTTTTAATTTTATCTGTATTCTTAAAGCACAATGAAAAAAATTTTAACATCAAGCAGTTACTTCCCAAAAACCTAATAATTCACGCAGTCATCCACTGTACGTAGATACATTCGGTGTGAAGAATGCTATGTGCACAGCACTAGCGACTTTCTTCTCTAATATGTCGCCGCTCCCCCACATCTCTTGACAACCTGTTACGGAAACGAAAGGTAAACATTAGCGTAATCCAAAGTCACCAGAATGTGTAACTTTATCTGTATTCTAAAAGCATAATGAAAAAAAAATTTAACATCAAGCAGTTACTTCCCAAAAACCTAATAATTCACGCAGTCATCCACTGTACGTAGATACAAACGGTGTGAAGAATGCTATGTGCACAGCACTAGCGATTTACTTCTCTAATGTGTCGCCTCTCCCCCACATCTCTTGTCAACCTGTTAAGGAAACGAAAGGCAAACATTAGCGCACTCCAAAGTCACCAGAATGTGTAATTTTATCTTTATTCTTAAAGCATAATGAAAATAATTTTAACATCAAGCAGTTACTTCCCAAAAACCTAATAATTCACGCAGTCATTCACCGTACGTAGATACATTCGGTGTGAAGATTGCTATGTGCACAGCACTAGCGATTTTCTTCTCTAATATATCGCCGCTCCCCCACATCTCTTGTCAAACTGTTACGGAAACGAAAGGTAAACATTAGCGCAATCCAAAGTAACCAGAATGCGTAATAATATCTGCATTCTTAAAACATAATGAAAAAAATTTTAACATCAAGCAGTTACTTCCCAAAAACCTAATAATTCACGCAGTAATCCACTGTACGTATATACATTCGGGGTGAAAAATCCTATGTGCACAACATTAGCGATTTTCTTCTCTAATATTTCGCCGCTCCCCCAAATCTCTTGTCAACCTGTTAAGGAAACGAAAGGTAAACATTAGCGCACTCCAAACTCATCAGAATGTGTAATTTTATCTGTATGCTTAAAACATAATGAAAAAAATTTAAACATCGAGCTGTTACTTACCAAAAAACTAATTATTCACGCAGTCATCCTCTCTACGTAGATACATTCGGTAGGAAGAATGCTATGTGCACAGCACTAGCGACTTTCCAGTAGAAAATGTCGCCGCTACCACACATCTCTTGTCAACCTGCTAAGGAAACAAAAGGGAAACATTAGCGCACTCCAAAGTCACCAGAATGTGTAATTTTATCTGTATTCTTAAAGAATATTGAAAAAAAATTTAACATCAAGCAGTTACTTCCCAAAAACCTAATAATTCACGCAGCCATCCACTGTACGTCGATACATTCGGTGTGAAGAATTCTATGTGCACAGCACAAGCGATTTACTTCTCTAATATGTCGCCGCTCCCCCACATCTCTTGTCAACATGTTAAGGAAACGAAAGGTAAACATTAGCGCACTCCAAAATCACCAGAATGTGTAATTATATCTCTATTCTTAAAGCATAATGATAAAAATTTTAAAATCAATCAGTTACTTCCCAAAAACCTAATAATTCACGCAGTTATCCACTGTACGTAGATACATTCGGTGTGAAGAATGCTATGTGCACAGCACTAGCGATTTTCTTCTCTAATATGTCGCCGCTCCCCCACATCTTTTGTCAACCTGTTAAGGAAACGAAAGGTTAACATTAGCGCAATCCAATGTCACCAGAATGTTTAATTTTATCTGTATTCTTAAAGCACAATGAAAAAAATTTTAACATCAAGCAGTTATTTCCCACAAACCTAACAATTCACGCAGTCATCCACTGTACGTAGATACATTCGGTGTGAAGAATGCTATGTGCACAGCACTAGCGATTTTCTTGTCTAATATGTCGCCGCTCCCCCACATCTCTTGTCAACCTGTTAAGGAAACGAAAGGTAAACATTAGCGCACTCCAAAGTCACCAGAATGTGTAATTTTATTTGTATTCTCAAAGCATAACGAAAAAATTTTAACATCAAGCAGTTACTTCCCAAAAACCTAATAATTCACGCACTCATCCACTGTACGTATATACATTCGGTGTGAAGAATGCTATGTGCACAGCACTAGCGATTTTCTTCTCTAACATGTCGCCGCTCCCCCACATCTCTTGTCAACCTGTTACAGAAACGAAAGGTAAACATTAACCCAATCCAAAGTCACCAGAATGTGTAATTTTATCTGTATTCTTAACGGATAATGAAAAAAATTTTAACATCAAGCAGTTACTTCCCAAAAACCTAATAATTCACGCAGTCATCCACTCTACGTAGATACATTCAGTTTGAAGAATGCTATGTGCAGAGCACTAGCGATTTTCTTGTCTAATATGTCGCCGCTACCACACATCTCTTGTCAACCTGTTAAGGAAACGAAAAGTTAACATTAGCCCAATCCAAAGTCACCAGAATGTCTAATTTTATCTGTATGCTTAAAGGATAGTGAAAAAATTTTAACATCGAACTATTACTTACCAAAAATCTAATTATTCACGCAGTCTTTCTCTCCACGTAGATACATTCGGTGGGAAGAATGCTATGTGCACAGCACTAGCGATTTTCTTCTCTAATATGTCGCCGCGCCCCCACATCTCTTGTCAACCTGTTAAGGAAACGAAAGGTAAACATTAGCTCACTCCAAAATCACCAGAATTTGTAATTTTATCTGTATGCTTAAAGGATAATGAAAAAAATTTAAACTTCGAACTGTTACTAACCAAAAAACTAATTATTCATGCAGTCATTCTCTCCACGTAGATACATTCGGTGGGAACAATGCTATGTGCACAGCACTAGCGATTTTATTCTCTAATATGTCGCCGCTCCCCCACATCTCTTGTCAACCTGTTACAGAAACGAAAGGTAAACATTAGCGCAATCCAAAGTCACCAGAATGTTTAATTTTATCTGTATTCTTAAAGCAAAATGAAAAAAATTTTAACATCAAGCAGTTACCTCCCAATATCCTAATAATTCACGTAGTCATTTACTGTACGTAGATACATTCGGTGTGAAGAATGCTATGTGCACAGCACTAGCGATTTACTTCTCTAATATGTCGCCGCTCCCCCACAACTCTTGTCAACCTGTTAAGGAAACGAAAGGTAAACATTAGCGCACACCAAAGTCACCAGAATGTGTAATTTTATCTGTATGCTTAAAGGATAATGAAAAAAATTTAAACATCGAACTGTTACTTACCAAAAAACTAATTATTCACGCAGTCATTCTCTCCACGTAGATACATTAGGTGGGAAGAATGCTATGTGTACAGCACTAGCGATTTTCTTCTCTAATATGTCGCCGCTCCCCCACATGTCTTGTCAACCTGTTAAAGAAACGAAAGGTAAACATCAGCGCAATCCAAAGTCACCAGAATGTGTAATATTATCTGTATTCTTATATCACAATGAAAAAAATTTTAACATCAAGCAGTTACTTCCCAATAACCTAATAATTCACGTATCCATCCACTGTACGTAGATACATTCGGTGTGAAGAATGCTATGTGCACAGCACTAGCGATTTACTTCTCTAATATGTCGCCGCTCCCCCACATCTCTTGTCAACCTGTTAAGGAAACGAAACGTAAACATTAGCGCACTCCAAAGTCACCAGAATGTGTAATTTTATCTGTATGCTTAAAGGATAATGAAAAAAATTTAAACATCGAACTGTTACTTACCAAAAAACTAATTATTCACGCAGTCATTCTCTCCACGTAGATGCATTAGGTGGGAAGAATGCTATGTGCACAGCACTAGCGATTTTCTTCTCTAATATGTCCCCCCTCCCCCACATCTCTTGTCAACCTGTTAAGGAAACGAAAGGTAAACATTAGCGCAATCCAACGTCACCAGAATGTGTAATTTTATCTGTATTCTTAAAGCATAATGAAAAAAATTTTAACATCTAGCAGTTACTTCCCAAAAAACTAATAATTCACGCAGTCATCCACTGTACGTAGATACATTCTGTGTGAAGAATGCTATGTGCACAGCACTAGCGATTTTCTTCTCTAATATGTCCCCACTCCCCCACATCTCTTGTCAACCTGTTACGGAAACGAAAGGTAAACATTAGCGCAATCCAAAGTCACCAGAATGTGTAATTTTATCTGTATTCTTAAAGCAAAATGAAAAAAAATTTAACATCAAGCAGTTACTTCCCAAAAACCTAATAATTCACGCAGTCATCCTCTCTACAAAGATACATTCGGTGGGAAGAAAGCTATGTGCACAGCACTAGCGATTTTCATCTAGAAAATGTCGCCGCTACCACTCATCTCTTGTCAACCTGCTAAGGAAACAAAAGGTAAACATTACAGCACTCCAAAGTGACCAGAATCTGTATTCTAAGAGCATAATGAAAAAAATTTTAACATCAAGCAGTTACTTCCCAAAAACATAATAATTCACGCAGTCATCCACTGTACGTAGATACATTCGGTGTGAAGAATGCTATGTGCACAGCACTAGCGATTTACTTCTCTAATGTGTCGCCTCTCCCCCACATCTCTTGTCAACCTGTTAAGGAAACGAAAGGTAAACATTAGCGCAATCCAAAGTCACCAGAATGTGTAATTTTATCTGTATTCTTAAAGCATAATGAAAAAAATTTTAACATCAAGCAGTTACCTCCCAATAACCTAATAATTCACGTAGTCATTTACTGTACGTAGATACATTCGGTGTGAAGAATGCTAAGTGCACAGCACTAGCGATTTACTTCTCTAATATGTCGCCGCTCCCCCACAACTCTTGTCAACCTGTTAAGGAAACGAAAGGTAAACATTGGCGCACAGCAAAGTCACCAGAGTGTGTAATTTTATCTGTTTGCTTAAAGGATCATGAAAAGAATTTAAACATCGAACTGTTACTTACCAAAAAACTAATTATTCACGCAGTCATTCTCTCCACGTAGATACATTCGGAGGGAAGAATGCTATATGCACAGCACTAGCGATTTTCTTCTCTAATATGTCACCGCTCACCCACATCTCTTGTCAACCTGTTGCTGAAACGAAAGGTAAAGATTAGCGCAATCCAAAGTCACCAGAATGTGTAATTTTATCTGTATTCTTAAAGCATAATGAAACAAATTTTAACATCAAGCAGTTATTTCCTAATAACCTAATAATTCACGCTGTCGTCCACTGTACGTAACTACATTCAGTGTGAAGAATGCTATGTGCACAGCACTAGCGATTTTCTTCTCTAATATGTCACCGCTACCACACTTCTCTTGTCAACCTGTTAAGGAAACAAAAGGTAAACTTTAGCGCTCACCAAAGTCACCAGAATGTGTAATTTTATCTGTATACTTAAAGGATATGAAAAAAATTCAAACACCGAACTGTTACTTACCAAAAAACTAATTATCCACGCAGTCATTCTCTCCACGTAGATACATTAGGTGGGAAGAATGCTATGTGCACAGCACTAGCGATTTTCTTCTCTAATATGTCGCCGTTCCCCCACATCTCTTGTCAACCAGTTAAGGAAACGAAAGGTAAACATCAGCGCAATCCAAAGTCACCAGAATGTGTAGTATTATCTGTATTCTTAATGGATAATGAAAAAAATTTTAACATCAAGCAATTACTTCCCAATAACCTAATAATTCACGTAGCCATCCACTGTACGTAGATACATTCGGTGTGAAGAATGCTATGTGCACAGCACTAGCGATTTACTTCTCTAATATGTCGCCGCTCCCCCACATCTCTTGTCAACCTGTTAAGGAAACGAAAGGTAAACATTAGCGCACTCCAAAGTCACCAGAATGTGTAATTTTATCTGAATGCTTAAAGGATAATGAAAAAAATTTAAACATCGAACTGTTACTTACCAAAAAACTAATTATTCACGCAGTCATTCTCTCCACTTAGATACATTCGGTGGGAAGAATGCTATGTGCACAGCACTAGCGATTTTCTTCTTTAATATGTCCCCCCTCCCCCACATCTCTTGTCAACCTGTTAAGGAAATGAAAGGTAAACATTAGCGCAATCCAAAGTCACCAGAATGTGTAATTTTATCTGTATTCTTAAAGCATAATGAAAAAAATTTTAACGTCAAGCAGTTACTTCCCAAAAAACTAATAATTCACGCAGTCATCCACTGTACGTAGATACATTCGGTGTGAAGAATGCTATGTGCACAGCACTAGCGATTTTCTTCTCTAATATGTCGCCGCTACCCCACATCTCTTGTCAACCTGTTACGGAAACGAAAGGTAAACATTAGCGCATTCCAAAGTCACCAGAATGTGTAATTTTATCTGTATTCTTAAAGCATAATGAAAAAAAATTTAACATCAGGCAGTTACTTCCCAATATCCTAATAATTCACGCAGTCATCCTCTCTACGTAGATACATTCGGTGGGAAGAAAGCTATGTGCACAGCACTAGCGATTTTCACCTAGAAACTGTCGCCGCTACCACTCATCCCTCGTCAACCTGCTAAGGAAACAAAAGGTAAACATTACAGCACTCCAAAGTGACCAGAATGTATAATTTTTTCTGTATTCTAAAAGCATAATGAAAAAAATTTTAACATCAAGCAGTTACTTCTCAAAAACATAATAATTCCCGCAGTCATCCACTGTACGTAGATACATTCGGTGTGAAGAATGCTATGTGCACAGCACTAGCGATTTACTTCTCTAATGTGTCGCCTCTCCCCCACATCTCTTGTCAACCTGTTAAGGAAACGAAAGGTAAACATTAGCGCAATCCAAAGTCACCAGAATGTGTAATTTTATCTGTATTCTTAAAGCAAAATGTAAAAAATTTTAACATCAAGCAGTTACTTCCCAAAAAGCTAATATGTCACGCAGTGATCCACTCTATGTAGATACATTCGGTGTGAAGAGTGCTATGTGCACAGCACTAGCGATTTACTTCTCTAATGTGTCGCCTCTCCCCCACATCTCTTGTCAACCTGTTAAGGAAACGAAAGGTAAACATTAGCGCACTCCAAACTCATCAGAATGTGTAATTTTATCTGTATGCTTAAAACATAATGAAAAAAATTTAAACATCGAGCTGTTACTTACCAAAAAACTAATTATTCACGCAATCATCCTCTCTACGTAGATACATTCTGTAGGAAGGATGCTATGTGCACAGCACTAGCGATTTTCCTGTAGAAAATGTCGCCGCTACAACACATCTCTTGTCAACCTGCTAATGAAACAAAAGGAAATCATTAGCGCATTCCAAAGTCACCAGAATGTGTAATTTTATCTGTATTCTTAAAGGATAATGAAAAAAATTTAAACATCGAGCTGTTTCTTACCAAAAAACTAATTATTCACGCAGTCATCCTCTCAACGTAGATACATTCGATGGGAAGAATGCTATGTGCACAGCACTAGCGAGTTTCTTCTAGAAAATGTTGCCGCTCCCACACATCTCTTGTCAACCTGCTAAGGAAACAAAAGGTAAACATTAGCGCACTCCAAAGTCACCAGAATGTGTAATTTTATCTGTATTCTTAAAGCATAATGAAAAAAATTTTAACATCAAGCAGTTGCTTACCAAAAACCTAAGAATTCACGCAGTCATCCACTGTACGTAGATACATTCGGTGTGAAGAATGCTATGTGCACAGCACTAGCGATTTTCTTCTCTAATATGTCACCGCTCCCCCACATCTATTGTCAACCTGTTAAGGAAACGAAAGGTAAACATTAGCGCAACCCGAAGTCACCAAAATGTGTAATTTTATTTGTATTCTTAAAACATAATGAAAGAAATTTTAACATCAAGCAGTTACTTCCCAAAAACCTAATAATTCACGCAGTCATCCACTGTACGTAGATACATTCGGTGTGAAGAATGCTATGTGCACAGCACTAGCGATTTTCTTCTCAAATATGTCGCCGCTCCCCCACATCTATTGTCAACCTGTTAAGGAAAGGAAAGGTAAACATTAGCGCACTCCAAAGTCACCAGAATGTGAAATTTTATTTGTATTCTTAAAACATAATGAATGAAATTTTAACATCAAGCAGTTACTTCCCAAAAACCTAATAATTCACGCAGTCATCCACTGTACGTATATACATTCGGTCTGAAGAAAGCTATGTGCACAGCACTAGCGATTTTCTTCTCTAATATGACGCCGCTCCCCCTTGTCAAATTGTTACGGAAACGAAAGGTAAATATTAGCCCAATCCAAAGTCACCAGAATGTGTAATTTTAACTGTATTCTTAAAGGATAATGAAAAAAATTTTAACATCAAGCAGTTACCTCCCAATAACCTAATAAATCACGCAGTCATCCACTGTACGTAGATACATTCGGTGTGAAGAATGCTATGTGCACAGCACTAGCGATTTTCTTCTCTAATATGTCGCCGCTCCCCCACATCTCTTGTCAGCCTGTTACAGAAACGAAAAGTAAACATTAGCCCAATCCAAAGTCACCAGAATGTGTAATATTATCTGTATTCTTAAAGCATAATGAAAAAAATTTTAACATCAAGCAGTTACTTCCCAAAAACCTAATAATTAACGCAGTCATCCACTGTACGTAGATACATTCGGTGTGAAGAATGCTATGTGAACAGCACTAGCGATTTACTTCTCTAATATGTCGCCGCTCCCAAACATCTCTTGTCAACCTGTTAAGGAAACGAAAGGTAAACATTAGCGGAATCCAAAGTCACCAGAATGTGTAATT
The DNA here is from genome assembly GCF_023864275.1 of Schistocerca cancellata. NCBI lineage: Eukaryota > Metazoa > Arthropoda > Insecta > Orthoptera > Acrididae > Schistocerca > Schistocerca cancellata. The sequence goes on along the minus strand of NC_064627.1, from coordinate 16,223,348 downwards.
TTATCTGTATTCTTAAAGCATAACGAAAAAAATTTTAACATCAAGCAGTTACTTCCCAAAAACCTAATAATTCACGCAGTCATCCACTGTACATAGATACATTCGGTGTGAAGAATGCTATGTGCACAGCACTAGCGACTTTCTTCTCTAATATGTCGCCGCTCCCCCACATCTCTTGTCAACCTGTCAAGGAAACGAAAGGTAAACATTAGCGCACTCCAAAGTCACCAGAATGTGTAATTTTATCTGTATTCTTAAAGCATAATGAGAAAAATTTTAAAAATCGAGCTGTTACTTACCAAAAAACTAATTATTCACTCAGTCATCCTCTCAACGTAGATACATTCGATTAGAAGAATGCTATGTGCACAGCACTAGCGATTTTCTTCTAGAAAATGTTGCCGCTACCACACATCTCTTGTCAACCTGCTAAGGAAACAAAAGGTAAACATTAGCGCACTCCAAAGTCACCAGAATGTGTAATTTTATTTGTATCCTTAAAACATAATGAAAGAAATTTTAACATCAAGCAGTTACTTCCCAAAAACCTAATAATTCACGCAGTCATCCACTCTACGTATATACATTCGGTGTGAAGAATGCTATGTGCATAGCACTAGCGATTTTCCTCTCTAATATGACGCCGCTCCCCCTTGTCAACCTGTTACGGAAACGAAAGGTAAACATTAGCGCAATCCAAAGTCACCAGAATGTGTAATTTTATCTGTATTCTTAAAGCATAATGAAAAAAATTTTAACATCAAGCAGTTACTTCCCAAAAACCTAATAATTCACGCAGTCATCCACTCTGCGTAGATACATTCAGTGTGAAGAATGCTATGTGCACAGCACTAGCGATTTTCTTCTCTAATATGTCGCCGCTCCCCCACATCTCTTGTCAACCTGCTAAGGAAACAAAAGGTAAACATTAGCCCAATCCAAAGTCTCCAGAATGTGTAATTTTATCGTATTCTTAAAGGATAATGAAAAAAATTTTAACATCAAGCAATTACCTCTTAATAACCTAATAATTCACGCAGTCATCCACTGTACGTAGATACATTCGGTGTGAAGAATGCTATGTGCACAGCACTAGCGATTTTCTTCTCTAATATGTCGCCGCTCCCCCACATCTCTTGTCAACCTGTTACGGAAGCGAAAGGTAAACATTAGCGCAGTCCAAAGTCACCAGAATGTGTAATTTTATCTGTATGCTTAAAGGATAATGAAAAAAATTTTAACATCAAGCAGTTACTTCCCAAAAACCTAATAATACACGCAGTCATCCACTGTACGTTGATATATTCGGTTTGAAGTATGCAACGTGCACAGCACTAGCGATTTTCTTCTCTACTACGTCGCCGCTTTTCCACATCTCTTGTCAACATGGTAAGGAAACGAAAGGTAAACATTAGCGCAATGCAAAGTCACCAGAATGTATAATTTTATCGGTATTCTTGAAGCATAATGATAAAACTTTTAACATCAAGCAGTTACTTCCCAAAAACCTAGTAATACACGCAGTAATGCACTGTACGTAGATACATTCGAGGTGAAGAAAACTATGTGCACAGCATAGCGTTTTTCCTGTTTAGGAAACGAAAGGTTAACATTAGCGCACTCCAAACTGAACAGAATGTGTAATTTTTTCTGTATTGTGAAAGCATAATGAAAAAAATTTAAACATCGGGCTGTTACTTACCAAAAAACTAATTATTCATGCAGTCATCCTCTCTACGTAAATGCATTCGGTGGGAAGAATTCTATGTGCAAAGCACTAGCGATTTTCCTGTAGAAAATGTCGCCGCTACCACACATTTCTTGTCAACCTGCTAAGGAAACAAAAGGAAATACACTCCTGGAAATGGAAAAAAGAACACATTGACACCGGTGTGTCAGACCCACCATACTTGCTCCGGACACTGCGAGAGGGCTGTACAAGCAATGATCACACGCACGGCACAGCGGACACACCAGGAACCGCGGTGTTGGCCGTCGAATGGCGCTAGCTGCGCAGCATTTGTGCACCGCCGCCGTTAGTGTCAGCCAGTTTGCCGTGGCATACGGAGCTCCATCGCAGTCTTTAACACTGGTAGCATGCCGCGACAGCGTGGACGTGAACCGTATGTGCAGTTGACGGACTTTGAGCGAGGGCGTATAGTGGGCATGCGGGAGGCCGGGTGGACGTACCGCCGAATTGCTCAACACGTGGGGCATGAGGTCTCCACAGTACATCGATGTTGTCGCCAGTGGTCGGCGGAAGGTGCACGTGCCCGCCGACCTGGGACCGGACCGCAGCGATGCACGGATGCACGCCAAGACCGTAGGATCCTACGCAGTGCCGTACGGGACTGCACCGCCACTTCCCAGCAAATTAGGGACACTGTTGCTCCTGGGGTATCGGCGAGGACCATTCGCAACCGTCTCCATGAAGCTGGGCTACGGTCCCGCACACCGTTAGGCCGTCTTCCGCTCACGCCCCAACATCGTGCAGCCCGCCTCCAGTGGTGTCGCGACAGGCGTGAATGGAGGGACGAATGGAGACGTGTCGTCTTCAGCGATGAGAGTCGCTTCTGCCTTGGTGCCAATGATGGTCGTATGTGTGTTTGGCGCCGTGCAGGTGAGCGCCACAATCAGGACTGCATACGACCGAGGCACACAGGGCCAACACCTGGCGTCATGGTGTGGGGAGCGATCTCCTACACTGGCCGTACACCACTGGTGATCGTCGAGGGGACACTGAATAGTGCACGGTACATCCAAACCGTCATCGAACCCATCGTTCTACCATTCCTAGACCGGCAAGGGAACTTGCTGTTCCAACAGGACAATGCATGTCCGCATGTATCCCGTGCCACCCAACGTGCTCTAGAAGGTGTAAGTCAACTACCCTGGCCAGCAAGATCTCCGGATCTGTCCCCCATTGAGCATGTTTGGGACTGGATGAAGCGTCGTCTCATGCGGTCTGCACGTCCAGCACGAACGCTGGTCCAACTGAGGCGCCAGGTGGAAATGGCATGGCAAGCCGTTCCACAGGACTACATCCAGCATCTCTACAATCGTCTCCATGGGAGAATAGCAGCCTGCATTGCTGCGAAAGGTGGATATACACTGTACTAGTGCCGACATTGTGCATGCTCTGTTGCCTGTGTCTATGTGCCTGTGGTTCTGTCAGTGTGATCATGTGATGTATCTGACCCCAGGAATGTGTCAATAAAGTTTCTCCTTCCTGGGACAATGAATTCACGGTGTTCTTATTTCAATTCCCAGGAGTGTAATTAGCGCACCCCAAAGTCACCAGAATGTGTAATTATATCTGTCTTCTTAAAGGATAATGAAAAATATTTAAACATCGAGATGATACTCGGCAAAAAACTAATTATTGACGCAGTCATCCTCTCTCCGTTGATACATTCGGTGGGAAGAATGCTATGTGCACAGCACTAGCGATTTTCTTCTCTATATGTCCCCCTTTCCCCCACATCTATTGTCAACCTGTTAAGGAAACGAAAGGTAAACATTAGCGCAATCCAAAGTCACCAGAATGTGTAATTTTATCTGTATTCTTAAAGCATAATGAAAAAAAATTTAACATCAAGCAGTTACTTCCCAAAAACCTAACAATTCACGCAGTCATCCACTATACGCAGATACACTTGGTGTGAAGAATGCTATGTGCACAGCACTAGCGATTTTCTTCTGTAATATGTCACCGCTCCCCCACATCTATTGTTCACCTGTTAAGGAAAGGAAAGGTAAACATTAGCGAACTCCAAAGTCACCAGAATGTGAAATTTTATTTGTATTCTTAAAACATAATGAAAGAAATTTTAACATCAAGCAGTTACTTCCCAAAAACCTAATAATTCACGCAGTCATCCACTGTACGTATATACATTCGGTGTGAAGAATGCTATGTGCACAGCACTAGCGATTTTCTTCTCTAATATGAAGCCGCTCCCCCTTGTCAAATTGTTACGGAAACGAAAGGTAAACATTAGCGCAATCCAAAGTCACAAGAATGTGTAATTTTATCTGTATTCTTAGAGCATAATGAAAAAAATTTTAACATCAAGCAGTTACTTCCCAAAAACCTAATAATTCACGCAGTCGTCCACTCTGCGTAGATACATTCAGTGTGAAGAATGCTATGTGCACAGCACTAGCGATTTTCTTCTCTAATATGACGCCGCTCCCCCACATCTCTTGTCAGCCTGTTACAGAAACGAAAGGTAAACATTAGCCCAATCCAAAGTCACCAGAATATGTAATTTTATCTGTATTCTTAAAGGATAATGAAAAAAATTTTAACATCAAGCAGTTACCTCCCAATAATCTAATAATTCACGCAGTCATCCACTGTACGTAGATACATTCGGTGTGAAGAATGCTATGTGCACAGCACTAGCGATTTTCTTCCCTAATATGTCGCCGCTCCCCCACATCTCTTGTCAACCTGTTACGGAAGCGAAAGGTAAACATTAGCGCAGTCCAAAGTCACCAGAATGTGTAATTTTATCTGTATGCTTAAAGGATAATGAAAAAAATTTTAACATCAAGCAGTTACTTCCCAAAAACCTAACAATACACGCAGTCATCCACTGTACGTAGATACATTCGGTGTGAAGAATGCTATGTGCACAGCACTAGCGATTTACTTCTCTAATGTGTCGCCTCTCCCCCACATCCCTTGTCAACCTGTCAAGGAAACGAAAGGTAAACATTAGCGCAATCCAAAGTCACCAGAATGTGTAAATTTATCTGTATTCTTAAAGCATAATGAAAAAAATTTTAACATCAAACAGTTACTTCCCAAAAAACTAATAATTCACGCGGTCATCCACTGTACGTAGATACATTCGGTGTGAAGAATGCTATGTGCACAGCACTAGCGATTTTCTTCTCTAATATGTCGCCGCTCCCCCACATCTCTTGTCAACCTGTTACGGAAACGAAAGGTAAACATTAGCGCAATCCAAAGTCACCAGAATGTGTAATTTTATCTGTATTCTTAAAGCATAATGAAAAAAAATTTAACATCAAGCAGTTACTTCCCAAAAACCTAATAATTCACGCAGTCATCCTCTCTACGTAGATACATTCGGTGGGAAGGAAGCTATGTGCACAGCTCTACCGATTTTCATCTAGCAAATGTCGCCGCTACCACTCATCTCTTGTCAACCTGTTAAGGAAACAAAAGGTAAACATTACAGCACTCCAAAGTGACCAGAATGTGTAATTTTATCTGTATTCTAAAAGCATAATGAAAAAAATTTTAACATCAAGCATTTACTTCCCAAAAACATAATAATTCACGCAGTCATCCACTGTACGTAGATACATTCGGTGTGAAGAGTGCTATGTGCACAGCACTAGCGATTTACTTCTCTAATGTGTCGCCTCTCCCCCACATCTCTTGTCAACCTGTTAAGGAAACGAAAGGTAACATTAGCGCAATCCAAAGTCACCAGAATGTGTAATTTTATCTGTATTCTTAAAGCATAATGAAAAAAATTTACTCATCGAGCTGTTACTTACCAAAAAGCTAATAATTCACGCAGTCATCCACTGTACGTAGATACATTGGGTGTGAAGAATCCTATGTGCACAGCACTAGCGATTTACTTCTCTAATATGTCGCCGCTCCCCCACATCTCTTGTCAACCTGTTAAGGAAACGAAAGGTAAACATTAGCGCACCCCAAAGTCACCAGAATTTGTAATTTTATCTGTATTCTTAAAGCATAATGAAAATAATTTTAACATCAAGCAGTTACTTCCCAAAAACCTAATAATTCACGCAGTCATTCACTGTACGTAGATACATTCGGTGTGAAGAATGCTATGTGCACAGCACTAGCGATTTTCTTCTCTAATATGTCGCCGCTCCCCCTTGTCATCCTGTTACGGAAGCGAAAGGTAAACATTAGCGCAATCCAAAGTCACCAGAATGTGTAGTTTTATCTGTATTGTTAAAGCATAATGAAAATAATTTTAACATCAAGCAGTTACTTCCCAAAAACCTAATAATTCACGCAGTCATCCACTCTACGTAGATACATTCAGTGTGAAGAATGCTATGTGCACAGCACTAGCAATTTTCTACTCTAAAATGTCGCCGCTCCCCCACATCTTCTGTCAGCCTGTTACAGAAACGAAAGGTAAACATTAGCCCAATCCAAAGTCACCAGAATGTGTAATTTTATCTGTATTCTTAAAGGATAATCAAAAAATTTTAACAACAAGCAGTTACTTCCCAATAACCTAATAATTCACGCAGTCATCCACTGTACGTAGATACATTCGGTGTGAAGAATGCTATGTGCACAGCACTAGCGAATTTCCTGTAGAAAATGTCGCCGCTACCACACATCTCTTGTCAACCTACTAATGAAACAAAAGGAAATCACTAGCGCACTCCAAAGTCACCAGAATGTGTAACTTTATCTGTATTCTTAAAGGATAATGAAAAAAATTTAAACATCGAGCTGTTACTTACCAAAAAACTAATTATTCACGCAGTCATCCTCTCAATGTAGATACATTCGGTGAGAAGAATGCTATGTGCACAGCACTAGCAATTTTCTTCTAGAATATGTTGTCGCTACCACACATCCCTTGTCAACCTGCTAAGGAAACAAAAGGTAAACATTAGCGCACTCCAAAGTCACCAGAATGTGTAATTTTATCTGTATTCTTAAAGCATAATGAAAAAAATTTTAACATCAAGCAGTTACTTCCCAAAAACCTAACAATTCACGCAGTCATCCACTGTACGTATATACATTCGGTGTGAAAAATGGTATGTGCACAGCACTAGCGATTTTCTTCTCTAATATGTCACCGCTCCCCCACATCTATTGTCAACCTGTTAAGGAAAGGAAAGGTAAACATTAGCGCACTCCAAAGTCACCAGAATGTGTAATTTTATTTGTATTCTTAAAACATAGTGAAAGAAATTTTAACATCAAGCAGTTACATCCCAAAAACCTAATAATTCACGCAGTCATCCACTGTACGTATATACATTCAGTGTGAAGAATGCTATGTGCACAGCACTAGCGATTTTCTTCTCTAATATGACGCCGCTCCCCCTTGTCAAATTGTTACGGAAACGAATGGTAACCATTAGCGCAATCCAAAGTCACCAGAATGTGTAATTTTATCTGTATTCTTAAAGCATAATGAAAAAAATTTTAACATCAAACAGTTACTTCCCAAAAACTTAATAATAATTCACGCAGTCATCGACTCTGCGTAGATACATTCAGTGTGAAGAATGCTATGTGCACAGCACTAGCGATTTTCTTCTCTAATATGTCGCCGCTCCCCCACATCTTCTGTCAGCCTGTTACAGAAACGAAAGGTAAACATTAGCCCAATCCAAAGTCACCAGAATGTGTAATTTTATCTGTATTCTTAAAGGATAGAGAAAAAAATTATAACATCAAGCAGTTACCTCCCAATAACCTAATAATTCACGCAGTCATCCACTGTACGTAGATACATTCGGTGTGAAGAATGCTATGTGCACAGTACTAACGATTTTCTTCTCTAATATGTCGCCGCTCCCCCACATCTCTTGTCAACCTGTTACGGAAACGTAAGGTAAACATTAGCGCAATCCAAAGTCACCAGAATGTGTAATTTTATCTGTATGCTTAAAGGATAATGAAAAAAATTTTAACATCAAGCAGTTACTTCCCAAAAACCTAATAATACACGCAGTCATCCACTGTACGTTGATATATTCGGTTTGAAGAATGCTACGTGCACAGCAATAGCGACTTTCTTCTCTACTACGTCGCCGCTCCCACACATCTCTTGTCAACCTGGTAAGGAAACGAAAGGTAAACATTAGCGCACTCCAAAGTCACCAGAATGTGTAATTTTATCTGTATTCTTGAAGCATAATGATAAAAATTTTAACATCAAGCAGTTACTTCCCAAAAACCTAATAATTCACGCAGTAATCCACTGGACGTAGATACATTCGAGGTGAAGAAAACTATGTGCACAGCATTAGCGATTTTCCTGTTTAGGAAACGAAAGGTAAACATTAGCGCACTCCAAATCACCAGAATGAGTAATTTTATCTGTATTATCAAAGCATAATGAAAAAAATTTTAACATCAAGCAGTTACTTCCCAAAAACCTAATAATTCACGCAGTCATCCACTGTACGTAGATTCATTCGGTGTGAAGAATGCTATGTGCACAGCACTAGCGATTTACTTCTCTAATAATTCGCCGCTCCCCCACATCTCTTGTCAACCTGTTAAGAAAACGAAAGGTAAACATTAGCGCACTCCAAAGTCACCAGAATCTGTAATTTTATCTGTATTCTCAAAGCATAATGAAATAAATTTAAACATCGAGCTGTTACCTACCAAAAAACTAATTATTCACGCAGGCATATTCTCCACGTATATACATTCGGTGGGAAGAATGCTATGTGCACAGCACTAGCGATTTTCTTCTCTAATATGTCGCCGCTCCCCCACATCTCTTGTCAACCTGTTAAGGAAACGGAAGGTACACATTAGCGCACTCCAAATCACCAGAATGAGTAATTTTATCTGTATTCTTAAAGCATAATGAAAAAAATTTAAACATCGAGTTGTTACCTACCAAAAAACTAATTATTCACGCAGTCATATTCTCCACGTATATACATTCGGTGGGAAGAATGCTATGTGCACAGCACTAGCGATTTTCTTCTCTAATATGTCGCCGTCCCCCATATCTCTTGTCAACCTGTTAAGGAAACGGAAGGTAAACATTAGCGCACTCCAAATCACCAGAATGAGTAAATTTAGCTGTATTCTTAAAGCATAATGAAAAAAATTTTAACATCAAGCAGTTACTTCCCAAAAACCTAATAATTCACGCAGTCATCCAATGTACATAGATACATTCGGTGTGAAGAATGCTATGTGCACAGCACTAGCGATTTACTTCTCTAATATGTCGCCGCTCCCCCACATCTCTTGTCAACCTGTTAAGGAAACGAAAGGTAAACATTAGCGCACTCCAAAGTCACCACAATGTGTAATTTTATCTGTATTCTTAAAGCATAATGAAAAAAATTTAAACATCGAGCTGTTACCTACCAAAAAACTAATTATTCACGCAGTCATATTCTCCACGTATATACATTCGGTGGGAAGAATGCTATGTGCACAGCACTAGCGATTTTCTTCTCTAATATGTCGCCGCTCCCCCACATCTCTTGTCAACCTGTTAAGGAAGCGGAAGGTAAACATTAGCGCACTCCAAATCACCAGAATGAGTAATTTTATCTGTATTCTTAAAGCATAATGAAAAAAATTTTAACATCAAGCAATTACTTCCCAAAAACCTAATAATTCACGCAGTCATCCACTGTACGTAGATACATTCGGTGTGAAGAATGCTATGTGCACAGCACTAGCGATTTACTTCTCTAATATGTCGCCGCTCCCCCACCTCTCTTGTCAACCTGTTAAGGAAACGGAACGTAAACATTAGCGCACTCCAAATCACCAGAATGAGTAATTTTGTCTGTATTCCTAAAGCATAATGAAAAAAATTTTAACATCAAGCAGTTACTTCCCAAAAACCTAATAATTCACACAGTCATCCTCTGTACGTAGATACATTCGGTGTGAAGAATGCTATGTGCACAGCACTAGCGATTTTCTTTTCTAATATGTCGCCGCTCCCCCACATCTCTTGTCAACCCGTTAAGGAAACGAAAGGTAAACATTAGCGCACTCCAAAGTCACCAGAATGTGTAATTTTATCTGTATTCTTAAAGCATAATGAAAAAAATTTAAACATCGAGCTGTTACCTACCAAAAAACTAATTATTCACGCAGTCATATTCTCCACGTATATACATTCGGTGGGAAGAATGCTATGTGCACAGCACTAGCGATTTTCTTCTCTAATATGTCGCCGCTCCCCCACGTCTCTTGTGAACCTGTTAAGGAAACGGAAGGTAAACCTTAGCGCACTCCAAATCACCAGAATGAGTAATTTTATCTGTATTCTTAAAGCATAATGAAAAAAATTTTAACATCAAGCAGTTACTTCCCAAAAACCTAATAATTCACGCAGTCATCCACTGTACATAGATACATTCGGTGTGAAGAATGCTATGTGCACAGCACTAGCCATTTACTTCTCTAATATGTCGCCGCTCCCCCACATCTCATGTCAACCTGTTAAGGAAACGAAAGGTAAACATTAGCGCACTCCAAAGTCACCAGAATGTGTAATTTTATCTGTATTCTTAAAGCATAATGAAAAAAATTTAAACATCGAGCTGTTATCTACCAAAAAACTAATTATTCACGCAGTCATATTCTCCACGTATATACATTCGGTGGGAAGAATGCTATGTGCACAGCACTAGCGATTTTCTTCTCTAATATGTCGCCGCTCCCCCACGACTCTTGTGAACCTGTTAAGGAAACGGAAGGTAAACATTAGCGCACTCCAAATCACCAGAATGAGTAATTTTATCTGTATTCTTAAAGCATAATGAAAAAAATTTTAGCATCAAGCAGTTACTTCCCAAAAACCTAATAATTCACGCAGTCATCCACTGTACGTAGATACATTCGGTGTGAAGAATGCTATGTGCACAGCACTAGCGATTTACTTCTCTAATATGTCGCCGCTCCCCCAACTCTCTTGTCAACCTGTTAAGGAAACGGAAGGTAAACATTAGCGCACTCGAAATCACCAGAATGATTAATTTTATCTGTATTCCTAAAGCATAATGAAAAAAATTTTAACATCAAGCAGTTACTTCCCAAAAACCTAATAATTCACGCAGTCATCCACTGTACGTAGATACATTCGGTGTGAAGAATGCTATGTGCACAGCCCTAGCGATTTTCTTCTCTAATTGTCGCTGCTCCCCCACATCTCTTGTCAACCTGTTAAGGAAACGAAAGGTAAACATTAGTGCACTCCAAAGTCACCAGAATGTGTAATTTTATCTGTATTCTTAAAGCATAATGAAATAAATTTAAACATCGAGCTGTTACCTACCAAAAAACTAATTATTCACGCAGTCATATTCTCCACGTATATACATTCGGTGGGAAGAATGCTATGTGCACAGCAATAGCGATTTTCTTCTCTAATATGTCGCCGCTCCCCCACATCTCTTGTCAACCTGTTAAGGAAACGGAAGGTAAACATTAGCGCACTCCAAATCACCAGAATGAGTAATTTTATCTGTATTCTTAAAGCATAATAAAAAAAATTTTAACATCATGCAGTTACTTCCCAAAAACCTAATAATTCACGCAGTCATCCAATGTACATAGATACATTCGGTGTGAAGAATGCTATGTGCACAGCACTAGCGATTTACTTCTCTAATATGTCGCCGCTCCCCCACATCTCTTGTCAACCTGTTAATGAAACGAAAGGTAAACATTAGCGCACTCCAAAGTCACCAGAATGTGTAATTTTATATGTATTCTTAAAGCATAATGAAAAAAATTTAAACATCGAGCTGTTACCTAACAAAAAACTAATTATTCACGCAGTCATATTCTCCACGTATATACATTCGGTGGGAAGAATGCTATGTGCACAGCACTAGCGATTTTCTTCTCTAATATGTCGCCGCTCACCCACATCTCTTGTCAACCTGTTAAGGACACGGAAGGTAAACATTAGCGCACTCCAAATCACCAGAATGAGTAATTTTATCTGTATTCTTAAAGCATAATGAAAAAAATTTTAACATCAAGCAGTTACTTCACAAAAACCTAATAACTCATGCAGTCATCCACTGTACGTAGATACATTCGGTGTGAAGAATGCTATGTGCACAGCACTAGCGATTTACTTCTCTAATATGTCGCCGCTCCCCCACATCTCTTGTCAACCTGTTAAGGAAACGAAAGGTAAACATTAGCGCACTCCAAAGTCACCAGAATGTGTAATTTTATCTGTATTCTTAAAGCATAATGAAATAAATTTAAACATCGAGCTGTTACCTACCAAAAACTAATTATTCACGCAGTCATATTCTCCACGTATATACATTCGGTGGGAAGAATGCTATGTGCACAGCACTAGCGATTTTCTTCTCTAATATGTCGCCGCTCCCCCACATCTCTTGTCAACCTGTTAAGGAAACGAAAGGTAAACATTAGCGCACTCCAAATCACCAGAATGAGTAATTTTATCTGTATTCTTAAAGCATAATGAAAAAAATTTTAACATCAAGCAGTTACTTCCCAAAAACCTAATAATTCACGCAGTCATCCACTGTACGTAGATACATTCGGTGTGAAGAATGCTATGTGCACAGCACTAGCGATTTACTTCTCTAATATGTCGCCGCTCCCCCACATCTCTTGTCAACCTGTTAAGGAAACGAAAGGTAAACATTAGCGCACTCCAAAGTCACAAGAATGTGTAAATTTATCTGTATTCTTAAAGCATAATGAAAAAAATTTAAACATCGAGCTGTTACCTACCAAAAAACTAATTATTCACGCAGTCATATTCTCCACGTATATACATTCGGTGGGAAGAATGCTATGTGCACAGCACTAGCGATTTTCTTCTCTAATATATCGCCGCTCCCCCACGTCTCTTGTGAACCTGTTAAGGAAACGGAAGGTAAACATTAGCGCACTCCAAATCACCAGAATGAGTAATTTTATCTATATTCTTAAAGCATAATGAAAAAAATTTTAACATCAAGCAGTTACTTCCCAAAAACCTAATAATTCACGCAGTCATCCACTGTACATAGATACATTCGGTGTGAAGAATGCTATGTGCACAGCACTAGCGATTTACTTCTCTAATATGTCGCCGCTCCCCCACATCTCTTGTCAACCTGTTAAGGAAACGAAAGGTAAACATTAGCGCACTCCAAAGTCACCAGAATGTGTAATTTTATCTGTATTCTTAAAGCATAATGAAAAAAATTTAAACATCGAGCTGTTACCTACCAAAAAACTAATTATTCACGCAGTCATATTCTCCACGTATATACATTCGGTGGGAAGAATGCTATGTGCACAGCACTAGCGATTTTCTTCTCTAATATGTCGCCGCTCCCCCACGTCTCTTGTGAACCTGTTAAGGAAACGGAAGGTAAACATTAGCGCACTCCAAATCACCAGAATGAGTAATTTTATCTGTATTCTTAAAGCATAATGAAAAAAATTTTAACATCAAGCAGTTACTTCCCAAAAACCTAATAATTCACGCAGTCATCCACTGTACATAGATACATTCGGTGTGAAGAATGCTATGTGCACAGCACTAGCGATTTTCTTTTCTAATATGCCGCCGCTCCCCCACATCTCTTGTCAACCTGTTAAGGAAACGAAAGGTAAACATTAGCGCATTCCAAAGTCACCAGAATGTGTAATTTTATCTGTATTCTTAAAGCATAATGAAAAAAATTTAAACATCGAGCTGCTACCTACCAAAAAACTAATTATTCACGCAGTCATATTCTCCAAGTATAAACATTCGATGGGAAGAATGCTATGTGCACAGCACTAGCGATTTTCTTCTCTAATATGTCGCCGCTCCCTCACATCTCTTGTCAACCTGTTAAGGAAACGGAAGGTCAACATTAGCACTCTCCAAATCACCAGAATGAGTAATTTTATCTGTATTCTTAAAGCATAATGAAAAAAATTTTAACGTCAAGCAGTTACTTCCCAAAAACCTAATAATTCACGCAGTCTTCCACTATACGTAAATACATTCGGTGTGAAGAATGCTATGTGCACAGCACTAGCGATTTACTTCTCTAATATGTCGCCGCTCCTCCACATCTCTTGTCAACCTGTTAAGGAAACGAAAGGTAATCATAGGCGCACTCCAAAGTCACCACAATGTGTAATTTTATCTGTATTCTTAAAGCATAATGAAATAAATTTAAACATCGAGCTGTTACCTACCAAAAAACTAATTATTCACGCAGTCATATTCTCCACGTATATACATTCGGTGGGAAGAATGCTATGTGCACAGCACTAGCGATTTTCTTCTCTAATATGTCGCCGCTCCCCCATATCTCTTGTCAAACTGTTAAGGAAACGGAAGGTAAACATTAGCGCACTTCAAATCACCTGAATGAGTAATTTTATCGGTATTCTTAAAGCATAATGAAAAAAATTTTAACATCAAGCAGTTACTTCCCAAAAACCTAATAATTCACGCATTCATCCAATGTACATAGATACATTCGGTGTGAAGAATGCTATCTGCACAGCACTAGCGATTTACTTCTCTAATATGTCGCCGCTCCCCCACATCTCTTGTCAACCTGTTAAGGAAACGGAAGGTAAACATTAGCGCACTCCAAATCACCAGAATGAGTAAATTTATCTGTATTCTTAAGGCATAATGAAAAAAATTTTAACATCAAGCAGTTACTTCCCAAAAACCTAATAATTCACGCAGTCATCCAATGTACATAGATACATTCGGTGGGAAGAATGCTATGTGCACAGCACTAGCGATTTACTTCTCTAATATGTCGCCGCTCCCCCACATCTCTTGTCAACCTGTTAAGGAAACGAAAGGTAAACATTAGCGCACTCCTAAGTCACCAGAATGTGTAATTTTATCTGTATTGTTAAACCATAATAAAAAAATTTAAACATCGAACTGTTACCTACCAAAAAACTAATTATTCACGCAGTCATATTCTCCACGTATATACATTCGGTGGGAAGAATGCTATGTGCACAGCACTAGCGATTTTCTTCTCTAATAAGTCGCCGCTCCCCCACGTCTCTTGTGAAACTGTTAAGGAAACGGAAGGTAAACATTAGCGCACTCCAAATCACCAGTATGAGTAATTTTATCTGTATTCTTAAAGCATAATGAAAAAAATTTTAACATCAAGCAGTTACTTCCCAAAAACCTAATAATTCACGCAGTCATCCACTGTACGTAGTTACATTCGGTGTGAAGAATGCTATGTGCACAGCACTAGCGATTTACTTCTCTAATATGTCGCCGCTCCCCCACATCTCTTGTCAACCTGTTAAGGAAACGGAAGGTAAACATTAGCGCACTCCAAATCACCAGAATGATTAATTTTATCTGTATTCTTAAAGCATAATGAAAAAAATTTTAACATCAAGCAGTTACTTCCCAAAAACCTAATAATTCACGCAGTCATCCACTGTACGTAGATACATTCGGTGTGAAGAATGCTATGTGCACAGCACTAGCGATTTTCTTCTCTAATATGTCGCCGCTCCCCCACATCTCTTGTCAACCTGTTAAGGAAACGAAAGGTAAACATTAGCGCACTCCAAAGTCACCAGAATGTGTAATTTTATCTGTATTCTTAAAGCATAATGAAAAAAATTTAAACATCGAGTTGTCAATTACCAAAAACTAATTATTCACGCAGTCATATTCTCCACGTATATACATTCGGTGGGAAGAATGCTATGTGCACAGCACTAGCGATTTTCTTCTCTAATATGTCGCCGCTCCCCCACATCTCTTGTCAACCTGTTAAGGAAACGAAAGGTAAACATTAGCGCACTCCAAAGTCACCAGAATGTGTAATTTTATCTGTATTCTTAAAGCATAATGAAAAAAATTTAAACATCGAGCTGTTACCTACCAAAAAACTAATTATTCACGCAGTCATATTCTCCACGTATATACATTCGGTGGGAAGAATGCTATGTGCACAGCACTAGCGATTTTCTTCTCTAATATGCCGCCGCTCCCCCACATCTCTTGTCAACCTGTTAAGGAAGCGGAAGGTAAACATTAGCACACTCCAAATCACCAGAATGAGTAATTTTATCTGTATTCTTAAAGCATAATGAAAAAAATTTTAACATCAAGCAATTACTTCCCAAAAACCTAGTAATTCACGCAGTCATCCACTGTACGTAGATACATTCGGTGTGAAGAATGCTATGTGCACAGCACTAGCGATTTACTTCTCTAATATGTCGCCGCTCCCCCACCTCTCTTGTCAACCTGTTAAGGAAACGGAACGTAAACATTAGCGCACTCCAAATCACCAGAATGAGTAATTTTGTCTGTATTCCTAAAGCATAATGAAAAAAATTTTAACATCAAGCAGTTACTTCCCAAAAACCTAATAATTCACGCAGTCATCCACTGTACGTAGATACATTCGGTGTGAAGAATGCTATGTGCACAGCACTAGCGATTTCCTTCTCTAATATGTCGCCGCTCCCACACATCTCTTGTCAACCTGTTAAGGAAACGAAAGGTAAACATTAGCGCACTCCAAAGTCACCAGAATGTGTAATTTTATCTGTATTCTTAAACCATAATGAAAAAAATTTTAACATCAAGCAGTTACTTCCCAAAAACCTAGTAATTCACGCAGTCATCCACTGTACGTAGATACATTCGGTGTGAAGAATGCTATGTGCACAGCATTAGCGATTTTCTTTTCTAATATGTCGCCGCTCCCCCACATCTCTTGTCAACCCGTTAAGGAAACGAAAGGTAAACATTAGCGCACTCCAAAGTCACCAGAATGTGTAATTTTATCTGTATTCTTAAAGCATAATGAAAAAAATTTAAACATCGAGCTGTTACCTACCAAAAAACTAATTATTCACGCAGTCATATTCTCCACGTATATACATTCGGTGGGAAGAATGCTATGTGCACAGCACTAGCGATTTTCTTCTCTAATATGTCGCCGCTCCCCCACGTCTCTTGTGAACCTGTTAAGGAAACGGACGGTAAACATTAGCGCACTCCAAATCACCAGAATGAGTAATTTTATCTGTATTCTTAAAGCATAATGAAAAAAATTTTAACATCAAGCAGTTACTTCCCAAAAACCTAATAATTCACGCAGTCATCCACTGTACATAGATACATTCGGTGTGAAGAATGCTATGTGCACAGCACTAGCCATTTACTTCTCTAATATGTCGCCGCTCCCCCACATCACATGTCAACCTGTTAAGGAAACGAAAGGTAAACATTAGCGCACTCCAAAGTCACCAGAATGTGTAATTTTATCTGTATTCTTAAAGCATAATGAAAAAAATTTAAACATCGAGCTGTTACCTACCAAAAAGCTAATTATTCACGGCCATATTCTCCACGTATATACATTCGGTGGGCAGAATGCTATGTGCACAGCACTAGCGATTTTCTTCTCTAATATGTCGCCGCTCCCCCACGTCTCTTGTGAACCTGTTAAGGAAACGGAAGGTAAACATTAGCGCACTCCAAATCACCAGAATGAGTAATTTTATCTGTATTCTTAAAGCATAATGAAAAAAATTTTAGCATCAAGCAGTTACTTCCCAAAAACCTAATAATTCACGCAGTCATCCACTGTACGTAGATACATTCGGTGTGAAGAATGCTATGTGCACAGCACTAGCGATTTTCTTCTCTAATATGTCGCCGCTCCCCCACATCTCTTGTCAACCTGTTAAGGAAACGGAAGGTAAACATTAGCGCACTCCAAATCACCAGAATGATTAATTTTATCTGTATTCTTAAAGCATAATGAAAAAAATTTTAACATCAAGCAGTTACTTCCCAAAAACCTAATAATTCACGCAGTCATCCACTGTACGTAGATACATTCGGTGTGAAGAATGCTATGTGCACAGCACTAGCGATTTTCTTCTCTAATATGTCGCTGCTCCCCCACATCTCTTGTCAACCTGTTAAGGAAACGAAAGGTAAACATTAGTGCACTCCAAAGTCACCAGAATGTGTATTTTTATCTGTATTCTTAAAGCATAATGAAATAAATTTAAACATCGAGCTGTTACCTACCAAAAAACTAATTATTCACGCAGTCATATTCTCCACGTATATACATTCGGTGGGAAGAATGCTATGTGCACAGCACTAGCGATTTTCTTCTCTAATATGTCGCCGCTCCCCCACATCTCTTGTCAACCTGTTATGGAAACGGAAGGTAAACATTAGCGCACTCCAAATCACCAGAATGAGTAAATTTATCTGTATTCTTAAAGCATAATAAAAAAAATTTTAACATCAAGCAGTTACTTCCCAAAAACATAATAATTCACGCAGTCATCCAATGTACATAGATACATTCGGTGTGAAGAATGCTATGTGCACAGCACTAGCGATTTACTTCTCTAATATGTCGCTGCTCCCCCACATCTCTTGTCAACCTGTTAAGGAAACGAAAGGTAAACATTAGCGCACTCCAAAGTCACCAGAATGTGTAATTTTATCTGTATTCTTAAAGCATAATGAAAAAAATTTAAACATCGAGCTGTTACCTAACAAAAAACTAATTATTCACGCAGTCATATTCTCCACGTATATACATTCGGTGGGAAGAATGCTATGTGCACAGCACTAGCGATTTTCTTCTCTAATATGTCGCCGCTCCCCCATATCTCTTGTCAACCTGTTAAGGAAGCGGAAGGTAAACATTAGCGCACTCCAAATCACCAGAATGAGTAATTTTATCTGTATACTTCAGCATAATAAAAGAAATTTTAACATCAAGCAGTTACTTCCCAAAAACCTAATAATTCACGCAGTCATCCACTGTACGTAGATACATTCGGTGTGAAGAATGCTATGTGCACAGCACTAGCGATTTACTTCTCTAATATGTCGCCGCTCCCCCACATCTTTTGTCAACCTGTTAAGGAAACGGTAGGTAAACATTAGCGCACTCCAAATCACCAGAATGAGTAATTTTATCTGTATTCTTAAAGCATAATGAAAAAAATTTTTACATCTAGCAGTTACTTCCCAAAAACCTAATAATTCACGCAGTCATCCACTGTACATAGATACATTCGGTGTGAAGAATGCTATGTGCACAGCACTAGCGATTTTCTTCTCTAATATGTCGCCGCTCCCCCACATCTCTTGTCAACGTGTTAAGGAAACGAAAGGTAACATTAGCGCACTCCAAAGTCACCAGAATGTGTAATTTTATCTGTATTCTTAAAGCATAATGAGAAAAATTTAAACATCGAGCTGTTACCTACCAAAATACTAATTATTCACGCAGTCATATTCTCCACGTATATACATTCGTTGGGAAGAATGCTATGTGCACAGCACTAGCGATTTTCTTCTCTAATATGTCGCCGCTCCCCCACATCTCTTGTCAACCTGTTAAGGAAACGGAAGGTAAACATTAGCGCACTCCAAATCACCAGAATGAGTAATTTTATCTGTATTCTTAAAGCATAATGAAAAAAATTTTAACATCAAGCAGTTACTTCACAAAAACCTAATAACTCATGCAGTCATCCACTGTACGTAGATACATTCGGTGTGAAGAATGCTATGTGCACAGCACTAGCGATTTACTTCTCTAATATGTCGCCGCTCCCCCACATCTCTTGTCAACCTGTTAAGGAAACGAAAGGTAAACATTAGCGCACTCCAAAGTCACCAGAATGTGTAATTTTATCTGTATTCTTAAAGCATAATGAAATAAATTTAAACATCGAGCTGTTACATACCAAAAACTAATTATTCACGCTGTCATATTCTCCACGTATATACATTCGGTGGGAAGAATGCTATGTGCACAGCACTAGCGATTTTCTTCTCTAATATGTCGCCGCTCCCCCACATCTCTTGTCAACCTGTTAAGGAAACGGAAGGTAAACATTAGCGCACTCCAAATCACCAGAATGAGTAATTTTATCTGTATTCTTAAAGCATAATGAAAAAAATTTTAACATCAAGCAGTTACTTCCCAAAAACCTAATAATTCACGCAGTCATCCACTGTACGTAGATACATTCGGTGTGAAGAATGCTATGTGCACAGCACTAGCGATTTACTTCTCTAATATGTCGCCGCTCCCCCACATCTCTTGTCAACCTGTTAAGGAAACGGAACGTAAACATTAGCGCACTCCAAATCACCAGAATGAGTAATTTTATCAGTATTCCTAAAGCATAATGAAAAAAATTTTAACATCAAGCAGTTACTTCCCAAAATCCTAATAATTCACGCAGTCATCCACTGTACGTAGATACATTCGGTGTGAAGAATGCTATGTGCCCAGCACTAGCGATTTTCTTTTCTAATATGTCGCCGCTCCCCCATATCTCTTGTCAACCTGTTAAGGAAACGAAAGGTAAACATTAGCGCATTCCAAAGTCACCAGAATGTGTAAATTTATCTGTATTCTTAAAGCAAAATGAAAAAAATTTAAACATCGAGCTGTTACCTACCAAAAAACTAATTATTCACGCAGTCATATTCTCCACGTATATACATTCGGTGGGAAGAATGCTATGTGCACAGCACTAGCGATTTTCTTCTCTAATATATCGCCGCTCCCCCACGTCTCTTGTGAACCTGTTAAGGAAACGGAAGGTAAACATTAGCGCACTCCAAATCACCAGAATGAGTAATTTTATCTGTATTCTTAAAGCATAATGAAAAAAATTTTAACATCAAGCAGTTACTTCCCAAAAACCTAATAATTCACGCAGTCATCCACTGTACGTAGATACATTCGGTGTGAAGAATGCTATGTGCACAGCACTAGCGATTTACTTCTCTAATATGTCGCCGCTCCCCCACATCTTTTGTCAACCTGTTAAGGAAACGGTAGGTAAACATTAGCGCACTCCAAATCACCAGAATGAGTAATTTTATCTGTATTCTTAAAGCATAATGAAAAAAATTTTTACATCTAGCAGTTACTTCCCAAAAACCTAATAATTCACGCAGTCATCCACTGTACGTAGATGCATTCGGTGTGAAGAATGCTATGTGCACAGAACTAGCGATTTTCTTCTCTAATATGTCGCCGCTCCCCCACATCTCTTGTCAACGTGTTAAGGAAACGAAAGGTAACATTAGCGCACTCCAAAGTCACCAGAATGTGTAATTTTATCTGTATTCTTAAAGCATAATGAGAAAAATTTAAACATCGAGCTGTTACCTACCAAAATACTAATTATTCACGCAGTCATATTCTCCACGTATATACATTCGTTGGGAAGAATGCTATGTGCACAGCACTAGCGATTTTCTTCTCTAATATGTCGCCGCTCCCCCACATCTCTTGTCAACCTGTTAAGGAAACGGAAGGTAAACATTAGCGCACTCCAAATCACCAGAATGAGTAATTTTATCTGTATTCTTAAAGCATAATGAAAAAAATTTTAACATCAAGCAGTTACTTCACAAAAACCTAATAACTCATGCAGTCATCCACTGTACGTAGATACATTCGGTTTGAAGAATGCTATGTGCACAGCACTAGCGATTTACTTCTCTAATATGTCGCCGCTCCCCCACATCTCATGTCAACCTGTTAAGGAAACGAAAGGTAAACATTAGCGCACTCCAAAGTCACCAGAATGTGTAATTTTATCTGTATTCTTAAAGCATAATGAAATAAATTTAAACATCGAGCTGTTACCTACCAAAAACTAATTATTCACGCAGTCATATTCTCCACGTATATACATTCGGTGTGAAGAATGCTATGTGCACAGCACTAGCGATTTACTTCTCTAATATGTCGCCGCTCCCCCACATCTCTTGTCAACCTGTTAAGGAAACGGAACGTAAACATTAGCGCACTCGAAATCACCAGAATGAGTAATTTTATCTGTATTCCTAAAGCATAATGAAAAAAATTTTAACATCAAGCAGTTACTTCCCAAAATCCTAATAATTCACGCAGTCATCCACTGTACGTAGATACATTCGGTGTGAAGAATGCTATGTGCCTAGCACTAGCGATTTTCTTTTCTAATATGTCGCCGCTCCCCCACATCACTTGTCAACCTGTTAAGGAAACGAAAGGTAAACATTAGCGCATTCCAAAGTCACCAGAATGTGTAAATTTATCTGTATTCTTGAAGCAAAATGAAAAAAATTTAAACATCGAGCTGTTACCTACCAAAAAACTAATTATTCACGCAGTCATATTCTCCACGTATATACATTCGGTGGGAAGAATGCTATGTGCACAGCACTAGCGATTTTCTTCTCTAATATATCGCCGCTCCCCCACGTCTCTTGTGAACCTGTTAAGGAAACGGAAGGTAAACATTAGCGCACTCCAAATCACCAGAATGAGTAATTTTATCTGTATTCTTAAAGCATAATGAAAAAAATTTTAACATCAAGCAGTTACTTCCCAAAAACCTAATAATTCACGCAGTCGTTCACTGTACATAGATACATTCGGTGTGAAGAATGCTATGTGCACAGCACTAGCGATTTACTTCTCTAATATGTGGCCGCTCCCCCACATCTCTTGTCAACATGTTAAGGAAACGAAAGGTAAACATTAGCGCACTCCAAAGTCACCAGAATGTGTAATTTTTATCTGTATTCTTAAAGCATAATGAAAAAAATTTAAACATCGAGCTGTTACCTACCAAAAAACTAATTATTCACGCAGTCATATTCTCCACGTATATACATTCGGTGGGAAGAATGCTATGTGCACAGCACTAGCGATTTTCTTCTCTAATATGTCGCCGCTCCCCCACGACTCTTGTGAACCTGTTAAGGAAACGGAAAATAAACATTAGCGCACTCCAAATCACCAGAATGAGTAATTTTATCTGTATTCTTAAAGCATAATGAAAAAAATTTTAACATCAAGCAGTTACTTCCCAAAAACCTAATAATTCACGCAGTCATCCACTGTACATAGATACATTCGGTGTGAAGAATGCTATGTGCACAGCACTAGCGATTTTCTTTTCTAATATGTCGCCGCTCCCCCACATCTCTTGTCAACCTGTTAAGGAAACGAAAGGTAAACATTAGCGCATTCCAAAGTCACCAGAATGTGTAATTTTATCTGTATTCTTAAAGCCTAATGAAAAAAATTTAAACATCGAGCTGCTACCTACCAAAAAACTAATTATTCACGCAGTCATATTCTCCAAGTATAAACATTCGGTGGGAAGAATGCTATGTGCACAGCACTAGCGATTTTCTTCTCTAATATGTCGCCGCTCCCTCACATCTCTTGTCAACCAGTTAAGGAAACGGAATGTCAACATTAGCGCTCACCAAATCAGCAGAATGAGTAATTTTATCTGTATTCTTAAAGCATAATGAAAAAAATTTTAACGTCAAGCAGTTACTTCCCAAAAACCTAATAATTCACGCAGTCATCCACTATACGTAAATACATTCGGTGTGAAGAATGCTATGTGCACAGCACTAGCGATTTACTTCTCTAATATGTCGCCGCTCCCCCACATCTCTTGTCAACCTGTTAAGGAAACGAAAGGTAACCATAGGCGCACTCCAAAGTCACCAGAATGTGTAATTTTATCTGTATTCTTAAAGCATAATGAAATAAATTTAAACATCGAGCTGTTACCTACCAAAAAACTAATTATTCACGCAGTCATATTCTCCACGTATATACATTCGGTGG
Organism: Schistocerca cancellata; assembly: GCF_023864275.1. Lineage (NCBI taxonomy): Eukaryota > Metazoa > Arthropoda > Insecta > Orthoptera > Acrididae > Schistocerca > Schistocerca cancellata. The sequence continues at coordinate 16,199,948 of NC_064627.1, read as the reverse complement.
GAAGAATGCTATGTGCACAGCACTAGCGATTTTCTTCTCTAATATGTCGCCGCTCCCTCACATCTCTTGTCAACCAGTTAAGGAAACGGAAGGTAAACATTAGCGCACTCCAAATCACCTGAATGAGTAATTTTATCTGTATTCTTAAAGCATAATGTAAAAAATTTTAACATCAAGCAGTTACTTTCCAAAAACCTAATAATTCACGCAGTCATCCACTGTACGTAGATACATTCGGTGTGAAGAATGCTATGTGCACAGCACTAGCGATTTACTTCTCTAATATGTCGCCGCTCCCCCACATCTTTTGTCAACCTGTTAAGGAAACGGAAGTTAAACATTAGCGCACTCCAAATCACCAGAATAAGTAAATTTATCTGTATTCTTAAAGCATAATGAAAAAAATTTTATCATCAAGCAGTTACTTCCCAAAAACCTAATAATTCACGCAGTCATCCAATGTACATAGATACTTTCGGTGTGAAGAATGCTATGTGCACAGCACTAGCGATTTACTTCTCTAATATGTCGCCGCTCCCCCACATCTCTTGTCAACCTGTTAAAGAAACGAAAGGTAAACATTAGCGCACTCCAAAGTCACCAGAATGTGTAATTTTATTTGTATTCTTAAAGCATAATGAAAAAAATTTAAACATCGAGTTGTTACCTACCAAAAAACTAATTATTCACGCAGTCATAATCTCCACGTATATACATTCGGTGGGAAGAATGCTATGTGCACAGCACTAGCGATTTTCTTCTCGAATATGTCGCCGCTCCCCCACATCTCTTGTCAACCTGTTAAGGAAACGGAAGGTAAACATTAGCGCACTCCAAATCACCAGAATGAGTAAATTTATCTGTATTCTTAAGGCATAATGAAAAAAATTTTAACATCAAGCAGTTACTTCCCAAAAACCTAATAATTCACGCAGTCATCCAATGTACATAGATACATTCGGTGGGAAGAATGCTATGTGCACAGCACTAGCGATTTACTTCTCTAATATGTCGCCGCTCCCCCACATCTCTTGTCAACCTGTTAAGGAAACGAAAGGTAAACATTAGCGCACTCCTAAGTCACCAGAATGTGTAATTTTATCTGTATTCTTAAAGCATAATGAAAAAAATTTAAACATCGAGCTGTTACCTACCAAAAAACTAATTATTCACGCAGTCATATTCTCCACGTATATACATTCGGTGGGAAGAATGCTATGTGCACAGCACTAGCGATTTTCTTCTCTAATAAGTCGCCGCTCCCCCACGTCTCTTGTGAACCTGTTAAGGAAACGGAAGGTAAACATTACCGCACTCCAAATCACCAGAAGGAGTAATTTTATCTGTATTCTTAAAGCATAATGAAAAAAATTTTAACATCAAGCAGTTACTTCCCAAAAACCTAATAATTCACGCAGTCATCCACTGTACGTAGTTACATTCGGTGTGAAGAATGCTATGTGCACAGCACTAGCGATTTACTTCTCTAATATGTCGCCGCTCCCTCACATCTCTTGTCAACCTGTTAAGGAAACGGAAGGTAAACATTAGCGCACTCCAAATCACCAGAATGATTAATTTTATCTGTATTCTTAAAGCATAATGAAAAAAATTTTAACATCAAGCAGTTACTTCCCAAAAACCTAATAATTCACGCAGTCATCCACTGTACGTAGATACATTCGGTGTGAAGAATGCTATGTGCACAGCACTAGCGATTTTCTTCTCTAATATGTCGCCGCTCCCCCACATCTCTTGTCAACCTGTTAAGGAAACGAAAGGTAAACATTAGCGCATTCCAAAGTCACCAGAATGTGTAATTTTATCTGTATTCTTAAAGCATAATGAAAAAAATTTAAACATCGAGCTGTTACCTACCAAATAACTAATTATTCATGCAGTCATATTCTCCACGTATATACATTCGGTGGGAAGAATGCTATGTGCACAGCACTAGCGATTTTCTTCTCTAATATATCGCCGCTCCCCCACATCTCTTGTCAACCTGTTAAGGAAACGGAAGGTAAACATTAGCGCACTCCAAATCACCAGAATGAGTAATTTTATCTGTATTCTTAAACCATAATGAAAAAAATTTTAACATCAAGCAGTTACTTCCCAAAAACCTAATAATTCACGCAGTCATCCACTGTACGTAGATACATTCGGTGTGAAGAATGCTATGTGCACAGCACTAGCGATTTACTTCTCTAATATGTCGCCGCTCCCCCACATCTCTTGTCAACCTGTTAAGGAAACGGAACGTAAACATTAGCGCACTCCAAATCACCAGAATGAGTAATTTTATCTGTATTCCTAAAGCATAATGAAAAAAATTTTAACATCAAGCAGTTACTTCCCAAAAACCTAATAATTCACGCAGTCATCCTCTGTACGTAGATACATTCGGTGTGAAGAATGCTATGTGCACAGCACTAGCGATTTTCTTTTCTAATATGTCGCCGCTCCCCCACATCTCTTGTCAACCCGTTAAGGAAACGAAAGGTAAACATTAGCGCACTCCAAAGTCACCAGAATGAGGAATTTTATCTGTATTCTTAAAGCATAATGAAAAAAATTTAAACATCGAGCTGTTACCTACCAAAAAACTAATTATTCACGCAGTCATATTCTCCACGTATATACATTCGGTGGGAAGAATGCTATGTGCACAGCCCTAGCGATTTTCTTCTCTAATATGTCGCCGCTCCCCCACGTCTCTTGTCAACCTGTTAAGGAAACGGAAGGAAACATTAGCGCACTCCAAATCACCAGAATGAGTAATTTTATCTGTATTCTTAAAGCATAATGAAAAAAATTTTAACATCAAGCAGTTACTTCCCAAAAACCTAATAATTCACGCAGTCATCCAATGTACGTAGATACATTCGGTGTGAAGAATGCTATGTGCACAGCACTAGCGATTTTCTTTTCTAATATGTCGCCGCTCCCCCACATCTCTTGTCAACGTGTTAAGGAAACGAAAGGTAACATTAGCGCACTCCAAAGTCACCAGAATGTGTAATTTTATCTGTTTTCTTAAAGCATAATGAGAAAAATTTAAACATCGAGCTGTTACCTACCAAAATACTAATTATTCACGCAGTCATATTCTCCACGTATATACATTCGTTGGGAAGAATGCTATGTGCACAGATCTAGCGATTTTCTTCTCTAATATGTCGCCGCTCCCCCACATCTCTTGTCAACCTGTTAAGGAAACGGAAGGTAAACATTAGCGCACTCCAAATCACCAGAATGAGTAATTTTATCTGTATTCTTAAAGCATAATGAAAAAAATTTTAACATCAAGCAGTTACTTCACAAAAACCTAATAATTCATGCAGTCATCCACTGTACGTAGATACATTCGGTGTGAAGAATGCTATGTGCACAGCACTAGCGATTTACTTCTCTAATATGTCGCCGCTCCCCCACATCTCTTGTCAACCTGTTAAGGAAACGAAAGGTAAACATTAGCGCACTCCAAAGTCACAAGAATGTGTAATTTTATCTGTATTCTTAAAGCATAATGAAATAAATTTAAACATCGAGCTGTTACCTACCAAAAACTAATTATTCACGCAGTCATATTCTCCACGTATATACATTCGGTGGGAAGAATACTATGTGCACAGCACTAGCGATTTTCTTCTCTAATATGTCGCCGCTCCCCCACATCTCTTGTCAACCTGTTAAGGAAACGGAAGGTAAACATTAGCGATTTCCAAATCACCAGAATGAGTAATTTTATCTGTATTCTTAAAGCACAATGAAAAAAATTTTAACATCAAGCAGTTACTTCCCAAAAACCTCATAATTCACGCAGTCATCCACTGTACGTAGATACATTCGGTGTGAAGAATGCTATGTGCTCAGCACTAGCGATTTACTTCTCTAATATGTCGCCGCTCCCCCACATCTCTTGTCAACCTGTTAAGGAAACGAAACGTAAACATTAGCGCACTCCAAATCACCAGAATGAGTAATTTTATCTGTATTCCTAAAGCATAATGAAAAAAATTTTAACATCAAGCAGTTACTTCCCAAAAACCTAATAATTCACGCAGTCATCCACTGTATGTAGATACATTCGGTGTGAAGAATGCTATGTGCACAGCACTAGCGATTTTCTTTTCTAATATGTCGCCGCTCCCCCACATCTCTTGTCAACCTGTTAAGGAAACGAAAGGTAATCATTAGCGCACTCCAAAGTCACCAGAATGTGTAATTTTATCTGTATTCTTAAAGCATAATGAAAAAAATTTAAACATCGAGCTGTTACCTACCAAAAAACTAATTATTCACGCAGTCATATTCTCCACGTATATACATTCCGTGGGAAGAATGCTATGTGCACAGCACTAGCGATTTTCTTCTCTAATATGTCGCCGCTCCCCCACGTCTCTTGTGAACCTGTTAAGGAAACGGAAGGTAAACATAAGCGCACTCCAAATCACCAGAATGAGTAATTTTACCTGTATTCTTAAAGCATAATGAAAAAAGTTTTAACATCAAGCAGTTACTTCCCAAAAACCTAATAATTCACGCAGTCATCCACTGTACATAGATACATTCGGTGTGAAGAATGCTATGTGCACAGCACTAGCGATTTACTTCTCTAATATGTCGCCGCTCCCCCACATCTCTTGTCAACCTGTTAAGGAAACGAAAGGTAAACATTAGCGCACTCCAAAGTCACCAGAATGTGTAATTTTATCTGTATTCTTAAAGCATAATGAAAAAAATTTAAACATCGAGCTGTTACCTACCAAAAAACTAATTATTCACGCAGTCATATTCTCCACGTATATACATTCGGTGGGAAAAATGCTATGTGCACAGCACTAGCGATTTTCTTCTCTAATATGTCGCCGCTCCCCCACGTCTCTTGTGAATCTGTTAAGGAAACGGAAGGTAAACATTAGTGCACTCCAAATCACCAGAATGAGTAATTTTATCTGTATTCTTAAAGCATAATGAAAAAAATTATAACATGAAGCAGTTACTTCCCAAAAACCTAATAATTCACGCAGTCATCCACTGTACGTAGATACATTCGGTGTGAAGAATGCAATGTGCACAGCACTAGCGATTTACCTCTCTAATATGTCGCCGCTCCCCCACATCTCTTGTCAACCTGTTAAGGAAACGGAAGGTAAACATTAGCGCACTCCAAATCACCAGAATGATTAGTTTTATCTGTATTCTTAAAGCATAATGAAAAAAATTTTAACATCAAGCAGTTACTTCCCAAAAACCAAATAATTCACGCAGTCATACACTGTACGTAGATACATTCGGTGTGAAAAATGCTATGTGCACAGCACTAGCGATTTTCTTCTCTAATATGTCGCCGCTCCCCCACATCTCTTGTCAACCTGTTAAGGAAACGAAAGGTAAACATTAGCGCACTCCAAAGTCACCAGAATGTGTAATTTTATCTGTATTCTTAAAGCATAATGAAAAAAATTTAAACATCGGGTTGTTATCTACCAAAAAACTAATTATTCACGCAGTCATATTCGCCGCGTATATACACTCGGTGGGAAGAATGCTATGTGCACAGCACTAGCGATTTTCTTCTCTAATATGTCGCCGCTCCCCCACATCTCTTGTCAACCTGTTAAGGAAACGGAAGGTAAACATTAGCGCACTCCAAATCACCAGAATGAGTAAATTTATCTGTATTCTTAAAGCATAATGAAAAAAAGTTTAACATCAAGCAGTTACTTCCCAAGGACCTAATAATTCACGCAGTCATCCAATGTACATAGATACATTCGGTGTGAAGAATGCTATGTGCACAGCACTGGCGATTTACTTCTCTAATATGTCGCCGCTCCCCCACATCTCTTGTCAACCTGTTAAGGAAACGAAAGGTAAACATTAGCGCACTCCAAAGTCACCAGAATGTGTAATTCTATCTGTATTCTTAAAGCATAATGAAAAAAATTTAAACATCGAGCTGTTACCTACCAAAAAACTAATTATTCACGCAGTCATATTCTCCACGTATATACATTCGGTGGGAAGAATGCTATGTGCTCAGCACTAGCGATTTTCTTCTCTAATATGTCGCCGCTCCGCCATATCTCTTGTCAACCTGTTAAGGAAACGGAAGGTAAACATTAGCGCACTCCAAATCACCAGAATGAGTAATTTTATCTGTATTCTTAAAGCATAATAAAAAAAATTTTAACATCAAGCAGTTACTTCCCAAAAACCTAATAATTCACGCAGTCATCCACTGTACGTAGATACATTCGGTGTGAAGAATGCTATGTGCACAGCACTAGCGATTTACTTCTCTAATATGTCGCCGCTCCCCCACATCTTTTGTCAACCTCTTAAGGAAACGGAAGGTAAACATTAGCGCACTCCAAATCACCAGAATGAGTAATTTTATCTGTATTCTTAAATCATAATGAAAAAAATTTTAACATCAAGCAGTTACTTCCCAAAAACCTAATAATTCACGCAGTCATCCACTGTACGTAGATACATTCGGTGTGAAGAATGCTATGTGCACAGCACTAGCGATTTTCTTCTCTAATATGTCGCCGCTCCCCCACATCTCTTGTCAACCTGTTAAGGAAACGAAAGGTAACAGTAGCGCACTCCAAAGTCACCAGAATGTGTAATTTTATCTGTATTCTTAAAGCATAATGAAAAAAATTTAAACATCGAGCTGTTACCTACCAAAATACTAATTATTCATGCAGTCATATTCTCCACGTATATACATTCGGTGGGAAGAATGCTATGTGCACAGCACTAGCGATTTTCTTCTCTAATATGTCGCCGCTCCCCCGCATCTCTTGTCAACCTGTTAAGGAAACGGAAGATAAACATTAGCGCACTCCAAATCACCAGAATAAGTAAATTTATCTGTATTCTTAAAGCATAATGAAAAAAATTTTAACATCAAGCAGTTACTTCCCAAAAACCTAATAATTCACGCAGTCATCCAATGTACATAGATACATTCGGTGTGAAGAATGCTATGTGCAACGCACTAGCGATTTACTTCTCTAATATGTCGCCGCTCCCCCACATCTCTTGTCAACCTGTTAAGGAAACGAAAGGTAAACATTAGCGCACTCCAAAGTCACCAGAATGTGTAATTTTATCTGAATTCTTAAAGCATAATGAAAAAAATTTAAACATCGAGCTGTTACCTACCAAAAAACTAATTATTCACGCAGTCATATTCTCCACGTATATACATTCGGTGGGAAGAATGCTATGTGCACTGCACTAGCGATTTTCTTCTCTAATATGTCGCCGCTCCCCCATATCTATTGTCAACCTGTTAAGAAAACGGAAGGTAAACATTAGCGCACTCCAAATCACCAGAATGAGGAATTTTATCTGTATTCTGAAAGCATAATGAAAAAAATTTTAACATCAAGCAGTTACTTCCCAAAAACCTATTAATTCACGCAGTCATCCACTGTACGTAGATACATTCGGTGTGAAGAATGCTATGTGCACAGCACTAGCGATTTACTTCTCTAATATGTCGCCGCTCCCCCACATCTTTTGTCAACCTGTTAAGGAAACGGAAGGTAAACATTAGCGCACTCCAAATCACCAGAATGAGTAATTTTATCAGTATTCTTAAAGCATAATGAAAAAAATTTTAACATCAAGCAGTTACTTCCCAAAAACCTAATAATTCACGCAGTCATCCACTGTACATAGATACATTCGGTGTGAAGAATGCTATGTGTACAGCACTAGCGATTTTCTTCTCTAATATGTCGCCGCTCCCCCACATCCCTTGTAAACCTGTTAAGGAAACGAAAGGTAACATTAGCGCACTCCAAAGTCACCAGAATGTGTAATTTTATCTGTAGTCTTGAAGCATAATGAAAAAATTTAAACATCGAGCTGTTACCTACTAAAATACTAATTATTCACGCAGTCAAATTCTCCACGTATATACATTCGTTGGGAAGAATGCTATGTGCACAGCACTAGCGATTTTCTTCTCTAATATGTCGCCGCTCCCCCACATCTCTTGTCAACCTGTTTAGGAAACGGAAGGTAAACATTAGCGCACTCCAAATCACCAGAATGAGTAATTTTATCTGTATTCTTAAAGCATAATGAAAAAAATATTAACATCAAGCAGTTACTTCCCAAAAACCTAATAATTCACGCAGTCATCCACTGTACGTAGATACATTCGGTGTGAGGAATGCTATGTGCACAGCACTAGCGATTTACTTCTCTAATATGTCGCCGCTCCCCCACATCTCTTGTCAACCTGTTAAGGAAACGGAAGGTAAACATTAGCGCACTCCAAATCACCAGAATGAGTAATTTTATCTGTATTCTTAAAGCATAATGAATAAAATTTTAACATCAAGCAGTTACTTCCCAAAAACCTAATAATTCACGCAGTCATCCACTGTACGTAGATACATTCGGTGTGAAGAATGCTATGTGCACAGCACTAGCGATTTCCTTCTCTAATATGTCGCCGCTCCCCAACATCTCTTGTCAACCTGTTAAGAAAACGAAAGGTAAACATTAGCGCACTCCAAAGTCACCAGAATGTATTCTTAAAGCATAATGAAAAAAATTTAAACATCGAGCTGTTACCTACCAAAAAACTAATTATTCACGCAGTCATATTCTCTACGTATATACATTCGGTGGGAAGAATGCTATGTGCACAGCACTAGCGATTTTCTTCTCTAATATGTCGCCGCACCCCCACATCTCTTGTCAAACTGTTAAGGAAGCGGAAGGTAAACATTAGCGCACTCCAAATCACCAGAATGAGTAATTTTATCTGTATTCTTAAAGCATAATGAAAAAAATTTTAACATCAAGCAGTTACTTCCCATAAACCTAATAATTCACGCAGTCATCCACTGTACGCAGATACATTCGGTGTGAAGAATGCTATGTGCACAGCACTAGCGATTTTCTTCTCTAATATGTCGCCGCTCCCCCACATCTCTTGTCAACCTGTTAAGGAAACGAAAGGGAAACATTAGCGCACTCCAAAGGCACCAGAATGTGTAATTTTATCTGTATTCTTAAAGCATAATGAAAAAAAATTTAAACATCGAGCTGTTACCTACCAAAAAACTAATTATTCACGCAGTCATATTCTCCACGTATATACATTCGGTGGGAAGAATGCTATGTGCACAGCACTAGCGATTTTCTTCTCTAATATGTCGCCGCTCCCCCACATCTCTTGTCAACCGGTTAAGGAAACGAAAGGTAAACATTAGCGCACTCCAAAGTCACCAGAATGTGTAATTTTATCTGTATTCTTAAAGGATAATGAAAAAAATTTAAACATCGAGCTGTTACCTACCAAAAACCTAACATTTCACGCAGTCATCCATTGCACGTATATACATTCTGTGGGAAGAATGCTATGTGCACAGCAGTAGCGATTTTCTTCTCTAATATGTCGCCGCTCCCCCACATCTCTTGTCAACCTGTTAAGGAAACGGAAGGTAAACATTAGCGCACTCCAAATCACCAGAATGAGTAATTTTATCTGTATTCTTAAAGCATAATGAACAAAATTTTAACATCAAGCAGTTACTTCCCAAAAACCTAATAATTCACGCAGTCATCCACTGTACGTATATACATTCGGTGGGAAGAATACTATGTGCACAGCACTAGCGATTTTCTTCTCTAATTTGTCGCCGCTCCCCCACATCTCTTGTCAACCTGTTAAGGAAACGGAAGGTAAACATTAGCGCACACCAAATTTCCAGAATGAGTAATTTTATCTGTATTCTTAAAGCATAATGAAAAAAATTTTAACATCAAGCAGTTACTTCCCAAAAACCTAATAATTCACGCAGTCATCCACTGTACGTAGATACATTCGCTATGAAGAATGCTATGTGCACAGCACTAGCGATTTACTTCTCTAATATGTCGCCGCTCCCCCACATCTCTTGTCAACCTGTTAAGGAAACGAAAGGTAAACATTAGCGCACTCCAAAGGCACCAGAATGTGTAATTATATCTGTATTCTTAAAGCATAATGAAAATACTTTTAACATCAAGCAGTTACTTCCCAAAAACCTAATAATTCACGCAGTCATTCACTGCAGGTAGATACATTCGGTGAGAAGAATGCTATGTGCACAGCACTAACGATTTTCTTCTCTAATACGTCGCCGCTCCCCCACATCTCTTCTCAACCTGTTAAGCAAACGAAAGGTAAACATTAGCGCAATCCAAAGTCACCAGAATGTGTAATTTTATCTGTATTCTTAAAGCATAATGAAAAAAATTTTAACATCAAGCAGTTACTTCCCAAAAACATAATAATTCACGCAGTCATCCACTGTACGTAGATTCATTTAGTGTAAAGAATGCTATGTGCACAGCACTAGCGATTTACTTCTCTAATATGTCGCCGCTCCCCCACATCTTTAGTCAACCTGTTATGGAAACGAAAGGTAAACATTAGCGCAATCCAAAGTCACCAGATTGTTTAACTTTATCTGTATTCTTAAAGCATATTGAAAAAAATTTTAACATCAAGCAGTTACGTCCCAAAAACTTAACAATTCACGCAGTCATCCACTGTACGTAGATACATTCGGTGTGAAGAATGCTATGTGCACAGCACTAGCGAATTTCTTCTCTAATATGTCGCCGCTCCCCCACATCTCTTGTCAACCTGTTAAGGAAACGAAAGGTAAACATTAGCGCACTCCAAAGTCATTAGAATGTGTTATTTTATTTGTATTCTTAAAGCATAATGAAAAAAATTTTAACATCATCAGTTACTTCCCAAAAACCTAATAATTCACGCTGTCATCCACTGTACGTATATAAATTCGGTGTGAAGAATGCTATGTGCACAGCACTAGCGATTTTCTTCTCTAATATGTCGCCGCTCCCCCTTGTCAACCTGTTACGGAAACGAAAGGTAAACATTAGCACAATCGAAAGTCACCAGAATGTGTAATTTTATCTGTATTCTTAAAGCATAATGAAAAAATTTTTAACGTCAAGCAGTTACTTCCCAAAAAACTAATAATTCACGCAGTCATCCACTCTACGTAGAACCATTCAGTGTGAAGAATGCTATGTGTACAGCACTAGCGATTTTCTTCTCTAATATGTCGCCGCTCCCCCACATCTATTGTCATTCTGTTACAGATACGAAAGGTAAACATTAGCCCAATCCAAAGTCACCAGAATGTGTAATTTTATCTGTATTCTTAAAGGATAATGAAAAAAATTATAACATCAAGCAGTTACTTCCCAAAAACCTAATAATTCCCGCAGTCATCCACTGTACGTGGATACATTCAGTGTGAAGAATGCTATGTGCACAGCACTAGCGATTTATTTCTCTAATATGTCGCCGCTCCCCCACATCTTTTGTCAACCTGTTAATGAAACGAAAGGTAAACATTAGCGCAATCCAAAGTCACTAGAATGTGTAATATCATCTGTGCTCTTAAAGCATAATGAAAAAAATTTAAACATTGAGCTGTTACTTACCAAAAAACTAATTTTTCACGCAGTCATCATCTCTACGTACATACATTCGGTTGGAAGAATGCTATGTGCACAGCACTAGCGATTTTCTTCTAGAAAATGTCGCCGCTACCACACATCTCTTGTCAACCTGTTAAGGAAACGAAAGGTAAACATTAGCGCACTCCAAATCACCAGAATGAGTAATTTTATCTGTATTCTTAAAGCATAATGAAAAAAATTTTAACATCAAGCAGTTACTCCTCAAAAACCTAATAATTCACGCAGTCATCCACTGTACGTAGATACATTCGGTGGGAAGAATGCTATGTGCACAGCACTAGCGATTTACTTCTCTAATATGTCGCCGCTCCCCTACATCTCTTGTCAACCTGTTAAGGAAACGGAAGGTAAACATTAGCGCACTCTAAATCACCAGAATGAGTAATTTTATCTGTATTCTTAAAGCATAATGAAAAAAATTTTAACATCAAGCAGTTACTTCCCAAAAACCTAATAAATCACGCAGTCATCCACTGTACGTAGATACATTCGGTGTGAAGAATGCTATGTGCACAGCACTAGCGATTTACTTCTCTAATATGCCTCCGCTCCCCCACAACTCTTGTCAACCTGTTAAGGAAACGAAAGGTAAACATTAGCGCACTCCAAAGGCACCAGAATGTGTAATTTTATCTGTATTCTTAAAGCATTATGAAAAAAATTTAAACATCGAGCTGTTACCTACCAAAAAACTAATTATTCACGCAGTCATATTCTCCACGTATATACATTCGGTGGGAAGAATGCTATGTGCACAGCACTAGCGATTTTCTTTTCTAATTTGTCGCGGCTCCCCCACATCTCTTGTCAACCTCTTACGGAAACGGAAGGTAAACTTTAGCGCACTCAAAATCACCAGAATGAGTAATTTTATCTGTATTCTTAAAGCATAATGAAAAAAATTTTTACATCAAGCAGTTACTTCCCAAAAACCTAATAAATCATGCAGTCATCCACTGTACGTAGATACATTCGGTGTGAAGAATGCTATGTGCACAGCACTAGCGATTTTCTTCTCTAATATGTCGCCGCTAACCCACATCTCTTGTCAACCTGTTAAGGAAACGGAAGGTAAACATTAGCGCACTCCAAATCACCAGAATGAGTAATTTTATCTGTATTCTTAAAGCATAATGAAAAAAATTTTAACATCAAGCAGTTACTTCCCAAAAACCTAATAATTCACACAGTCATCCACTGTACGTATATACATTCGGTGGGAAGAATGCTATGTGCACAGCACTAGCGATTTTCTTCTATAATATGTCGCCGCTCCCCCACATCTCTTGTCAACCTGTTAAGGAAACGGAAGGTAAACATTAGCGCACTCCAAAGTCACCTGAATGAGTAATTTTATCTGTATTCTTAAAGCATAATGAAAAAAATTTTAACATCAAGCAGTTACTTCCCAAAAACCTAATAATTCTCGCAGTCATCCACTGTACGTAGATACATTCAGTGTGAAGAATGCTATGTGCACAGCACTAGCGATTTACTTCTCTAATATGTCGCCGCTCCCCTACATCTCTTGTCAACCTGTTAAGGAAACGGAAGGTAAACATTAGCGCACTCCAAATCACCAGAATGAAAAATTTTATCTGTATTCTTAAAGCATAATGAAAAAAATTTTAACATCAAGCAGTTACTTCCCAAAAACCTGATAATTCACCCAGTCATCCACTGTACGTATATACATTCGGTGGGAAGAATGCTATGTGCACAGCACTAGTGATTTTCTTCTCTAATATGTCGCCGCTCCTCCACATCTCTTGTCAACCTGTTAAGGAAACGGAAGGTAAACATTAGCGCACTCCAAAGTCACCAAAATGAGTAATTTTATCTGTATTCTTAAAGCATAATGAAAAAAATTTTAACATCAAGCAGTTACTTCCCAAAAACCTAATAATTCACGCAGTCATCCACTGTACGTAGATACATTCGGTGTGAAGAATGCTATGTGCACAGCACTAGCGATTTTCTTCTCTAATATGTCGCCGCTCCCCCACATCTCTTGTCAACCTGTTAAAGAAACGGAAGGTAAACATAAGCGCACTCCAAATCACCAGAATGAGTAATTTTATCTGTATTCTTAAAGCATAATGAAAAAAATTTTAACATCAAGCAGTTACTTCCCAAAAACCTAATAATTCACGCAGTCATCCACTGTACGTAGATACATTCGGTGTGAAGAATGCTAGGTGCACAGCACTAGCGATTTACTTCTCTAATATGTCGCCGCTCCCCCACATCTCTTGTCAACCTGTTAAGGAAACGGAAGGTAAACATTAGCGCACTCCAAATCACCAGAATGAGTAATTTTATCTGTATTCTTAAAGCATAATGAAAAAAATTTAAGAGTCGAGCTGTTACCTACGAAAAAACTAATTATTCACGCAGTCATATTCTCCACGTATATACATTCGGTGTGAAGAATGCTATGTGCACAGCACTAGCGATTTACTTCTCTAATATGTCGCCGCTCCCCCACATCTCTTGTCAACCTGTTGAGGAAACGAAAGGTAAACTTTAGCGCACTCCAAAGTCACCAGAATGTGTAATTTTATCTGTATTCTTAAAGCATAATGAAAAAAATTTAAACATCGAGCTGTTACCTACCAAAAAACTAATTATTCACGCAGTCATATTCTCCACGTATATACATTCGGTGGGAAGAATTCTATGTGCACAGCACTAGCGATTTTCTTCTCTAATATGTCGCCGCTCCCCCACATCTCTTGTCAACTTGTTAAGGAAACGGAAGGTAAACATAAGCGCACTCCAAAACACCAGAATGAGTAATTTTATCTGTATTCTTAAAACATAATGAAAAAAATTTTAACATCAAGCAGTTACTTCCCAAAAACCTAATAATTCACGCAGTCATCCACTGTACGTAGATACATTCGGTGTGAAGAATGCTATGTGCAAAGCACTAGCGATTTACTTCTCTAATATGTCGCCGCTCCCCCACATCTCTTGTCAACCTGTTAAGGAAACGAAAGGTAAACATTAGAGCACTCCAAAGTCACCAGAATGGTAATTTTATCTGTATTCTTAAAGCATAATGAAAAAAATTTAAACATCGAGCTGTTACCTACCAAAAAACTAATTATTCACGCAGTCATATTCTCCACGTATATACATTCGGTGGGAAGAATGCTATGTGCACAGCACTAGCGATTTTCTTCTCTAATATGTCGCCGCTCCCCCACATCTCTTGTCTGCCTGTTAAGGAAACGGAAGGTAAACTTTAGCGCACTCCAAATCACCAGAATGAGTAATTTTATCTGTATTCTTAAAGCATAATGAAAAAAATTTTAACATCAAGCAGTTACTTCCCAAAAACCTAATAATTCACGCAGTCATCCACTGTACGTATATACATTCGGTGTGAAGAATGCTATGTGCACAGCACTAGCTAATTTCTTCTCTAATATGTCGCCGCTCCCCCACATCTCTTGTCAACTTGTTAAAGAAACGGAAGGTAAACATAAGCGCACTCCAAATCACCAGAATGAGTAATTTTATCTGTATTCTTAAAGCATAATGAAAAAAATTTTAACATCAAGCAGTTACTTCCCAAAAACCTAATAATTCACGCAGTCATCCACTGTACGTAGATACATTCGGTGTGAAGAATGCTAGGTGCACAGCACTAGTGATTTACTTCTCTAATATGTCGCCGCTCCCCCACATCTCTTGTCAACCTGTTAAGGAAACGGAAGGTAAACATTAGCGCACTCCAAATCACCAGAATGAGTAATTTTATCTGTATTCTTAAAGCATAATGAAAAAAATTTAAGAGTCGAGCTGTTACCTACGAAAAAACTAATTATTCACGCAGTCATATTCTCCACGTATATACATTCGGTGTGAAGAATGCTATGTGCACAGCACTAGCGATTTACTTCTCTAATATGTCGCCGCTCCCCCACATCTCTTGTCAACCTGTTGAGGAAACGAAAGGTAAACATTAGCGCACTCCAAAGTCACCAGAATGAGTAATTTTATCTGTATTCTTAAAGCATAATGAAAAAAATTTTAACATCAAGCAGTTACTACCCAAAAACCTAATAATTCACGCAGTCATCCACTGTACGTAGATACATTCGGTGTGAAGAATGCTATGTGCACAGCACTAGCGATTTACTTCTCTAATATGTCGCCGCTCCCCCACATATCTTGTCAACCTGTTAAGGAAACGAAAGGTAAACATTAGAGCACTCCAAAGTCACCAGAATGGTAATTTTATCTGTATTCTTAAAGCATAATGAAAAAAATTTAAACATTGAGCTGTTACCTACCAAAAAACTAATTATTCACGCAGTCAAATTCTCCACGTATATACATTCGGTGGGAAGAATGCTATGTGCACAGCACTAGCGATTTTCTTCTCTAATATGTCGCCGCTCCCCCACATCTCTTGTCAGCCTGTTAAGGAAACGGAAGGTAAACATTAGCGCACTCCAAATCACCAGAATGAGTAATTTTATCTGTATTCTTAAAGCATAATGAAAAAAATTTTAACATCAAGCAGTTACTTCCCAAAAACCTAATAATTCACGCAGTCATCCACTGTACGTAGATACATTCGGTGTGAAGAATGCTATGTGCACAGCACTAGCGATTTACTTCTCTAATATGTCGCCGCTCCCCCACATCTCTTGTCAACCTGTTGAGGAAACGAAAGGTAAACATTAGCGCACTCCAAAGTCACCAGAATGAGTAATTTTATCTGTATTCTTAAAGCATAATGAAAAAAATTTTAACATCAAGCAGTTACTTCCCAAAAACCTAATAATTCACGCAGTCATCCACTGTACGTAGATACATTCGGTGTGAAGAATGCTATGTGCACAGCACTAGCGATTTACTTCTCTAATATGTCGCTGCTCCCCCACATCTCTTGTCAACCTGTTAAGGAAACGAAAGGTAAACATTAGCGCACTCCAAAGTCACCAGAATGTGTAATTTTATCTGTATTCTTAAAGCATAATGAAAAAAATTTAAACATCGAGCTGTTACCTACCAAAAAACTAATTATTCACGCAGTCATATTCTCCACGTATATACATTCGGTGGGAAGAATGCTATGTGCACAGCACTAGCGATTTTCTTCTCTAATATGTCGCCGCTCCCCCACATCTCTTGTGAACCTGTTAAGGAAACGGAAGGTAAACATAAGCGCACTCCAAATCACCAGAATGAGTAATTTTATCTGTATTCTTAAAGCATAAAGAAAAAAATTTTAACATCAAGCAGTTACTTCCCAAAAACCTAATAATTCACGCAGTCATCCACTGTACGTAGATACATTCGGTGTGAAGAATGCTATGTGCACAGCACTGGCGATTTTCTTCTCTAATATGTCCCCACTCCCCCACATCTCTTGTCAACCTGTTAAGGAAACGGAAGGTAAACATTAGCGCACTCCAAATCACCAGAATGAGTAATTTTATCTGTATTATTAAAGCATAATGAAAAAAATTTTAACATCAAGCAGTTACTTCCCAAAAACCTAATAATTCACGCAGTCATCCGCTGTACGTGTATACATTCGGTGGGAAGAATGCTATGTGCACAGCACTAGCGATTTTCTTCTCTAATTTGTAGCCGCTCCCCCACATCTCTTGTCAACCTGTTAAGGAAACGAAAGGTAAACATTAGCGCAATCCAAATCACCAGAATGAGTAATTTTATCTGTATTCCTAAAGCATAATGAAAAAAATTTTAACATCAAGCAGTTACTTCCCAAAAACCTAATAATTCACGCAGTCATCCACTGTACGTAGATACATTCGGTGTGAAGAATGCTATGTGCACAGCACTAGCGATTTACTTCTCTAATATGTTGCCGCTCCCCCACATCTCCTCTCAACCTGTTAAGGAAAGGAAAGGTAAACATTAGCACACTCCAAAGTCACCAGAATGTGTAATTTTATCTGTATTCTTAAAGCATAATGAAAAAAATTTAATCATCGAGTTGTTACCTACCAAAAAACTAATTATTCACGCAGTCATATTCTCCACGTATATACATTCGGTGGGAAGAATGCTATGTGCACAGCACTAGCGATTTACTTCTCTAATATGTCCCCGCTCCCCCACATCTCTTGTCAACCTGTTGAGGAAACGGAAGGTAAACATTAGCGCACTCCAAATCACCAGAATGAGTAATTTTATCTGTATTCTTAAAGCATAATGTAAAAAATTTAAACATCGAGCTGTTACCTACCAAAAAACTAATTATTCACGCAGTCATATTCTCTACGTATATACATTCGGTGGGAAGAATGCTATGTGCACAGCACTAGCGATTTACTTCTCTAATATGTCGCCGCTTCCCCACACCTCTTGTCAACCTGTTAAGGAAACGAAAGGTAAACATTAGCGCACTCCAAAGTCACCAGATTGTGTAATTTTATCTGTATTCTTAAAGCATAATGAAAAAAATTTAAACATCGAGCTGTTACCTACCTAAAAACTAATTATTCACGCAGTCATATTCTCCACGTATATACATTCGGTGGGAAGAATGCTATGTGCACAGCACTAGCGATTTTCTTCTCTAATATGTCGCCGCTCCCCCACATCTCTTGTGAACCTGTTAAGGAAACGGAAGGTAAACATAAGCGCACTCCAAATCACCAGAATGAGTGATTTTATCTGTATTCTTAAAGCATAAAGAAAAAAATTTTAACATCAAGCAGTTACTTCCCAAAAACCTAATAATTCACGCAGTCATCCACTGTACGTAGATACATTCGGTGTGAAGAATGCTATGTGCACAGCACTAGCGATTTACTTCTCTAATATGTCGCCGCTCCCCCACATCTCTTGTCAACCTGTTAAGGAAACGAAAGGTAAACATTAGCGCACTCCAAAGTCACCAGAATGTGTATGTTTATCTGTATTCTTAAAGCATAATGAAAAAAATTTAAACATCGAGCTGTTACCTACCAAAAAACTAATTATTCACGCAGTCATATTCTCCACGTATGTACATTCGGTGGGAAGAATGCTATGTGCACAGCACTAGCGATTTTCTTCTCTAATATGTCGCCGCTCCCCCACATCTCTTGTCAGCCTGTTAAGGAAACGGAGGGTAAACATTAGCGCACTCCAAATCACCAGAATGAGTAATTTTATCTGTATTCTTAAAGCATAATGAAAAAAATTTTAACATCAAGCAGTTACTTCCCAAAAACCTAATAATTCACGCAGTCATCCACTGTACGTAGATACATTTGGTGTGAAGAATGCTATGTGCACAGCACTAGCGTTTTTCTTCTCTAATATGTCGCCGCTCCCCCACATCTCATGTCAACCTGTTAAGGAAACGGAAGGTAAACATTAGCGCACTCCAAATCACCAGAATGAGTAATTTTATCTGTATTCTTAAAGCATAATGAAAAAAATTTTAACATCAAGCAGTTACCTACCAAAAAACTAATTATTCATGCAGTCATATTCTCCACGTATATACATTCGGTGGGAAGAATGCTATGTGCACAGCACTAGCGATTTTCTTCTCTAATTTGTCGCCGCTCCCCCACATCTCTTGTCAACTTGTTAAGGATACGGAAGGTAAACATAAGCGCACTCCAAATCACCAGAATGAGTAATTTTATCTGTATTCCTAAAGCATAATGAAAAAAACTTTAACATCAAGCAGTTACTTCCCAAAAACCTAATAATTCACGCAGTCATCCACTGTACGTAGATACATTCGGTGTGAAGAATGCTATGTGCACAGCACTAGCGATTTACTTCTCTAATATGTCGCCGCTCCCCCACATCTCCTCGCAACCTGTTAAGGAAAGGAAAGGTAAACATTAGCACACTCCAAAGTCACCAGAATGTGTAATTTTATCTGTATTCTTAAAGCATAATGAAAAAAATTTAATCATCGAGCTGTTACCTACCAAAAAACTAATTATTCACGCAGTCATATTCTCCACGTATATACATTCGGTGGGAAGAATGATATGTGCACAGCACTAGCGATTTACTTCCCTAATATGTCCCCGCTCCCCCACATCTCTTGTCAACCTGTTGAGGAAACGGAAGGTAAACATTAGCGCACTCCAAATCACCAGAATGAGTAATTTTATCTGTATTCTTAAAGCATAATGTAAAAAATTTAAACATCGAGCTGTTACCTACCAAAAAACTAATTATTCACGCAGTCATATTCTCTACGTATATACATTCGGTGGGAAGAATGCTATGTGCACAGCACTAGCGATTTACTTCTCTAATATGTCGCCGCTACCCCACACCTCTTGTCAACCTGTTAAGGAAACGGAAGGTAAACATTAGCGCACTCCAAATCACCAGAATGAGTAATTTTATCTGTATTCTTAAAGCATAATGAAAAAAATTTAAACATCGAGCTGTTACCTACCAAAAAACTAATTATTCTCGCAGTCATATTCTCCACGTATATACATTCGGTGGGAAGAATGCTATGTGCACAGCACTAGCGATTTACTTCTCTAATATGTCCCCGCTCCCCCACATCTCTTGTCAACCTGTTGAGGAAACGGAAGGTAAACATTAGCGCACTCCAAATCACCAGAATGAGTAATTTTATCTGTATTCTTAAAGCATAATGAAAAAAATTTAAACATCGAGCTGTTACCTAACAAAAAACTAATTATTCACGCAGTCATATTCTCCACGTATATACATTCGGTGGGAAGAATCCTATGTGCACAGCACTAGCGATTTACTTCTCTAATATGTCGCCGCTCCCCCACATCTCTTGTCAACCTGTTAAGGAAACGAAAGGTAAACATTAGTGCACTCCAAAGTCACCACAATGTCTAATTTTATCTGTATTCTTAAAGCATAATGAAAAAAATTTAAACATCGAGCTGTTACCTACCAAAAAACTAATTATTCACGCAGTCATATTCTCCACGTATATACATTCGGTGGGAAGAATGCTATGTGCACAACACTAGCGATTTACTTCTCTAATATGTCGCCGCTCCCCCACATCTCTTGTCAACCTGTTAAGGAAACGAAAGGCAAACATTAGCGCACTCCAAAGTCACCAGAATGTGTAATTTTATCTGTATTCTTAAAGCATAATGAAAAAAATTTAAACATCGAGCTGTTACCTACCAAAAAACTAATTATTCATGCAGTCATATTCTCCACGTATATACATTCGGTGGGAAGAATGCTATGTGCACAGCACTAGCGATTTCCTTCTCTAATATGTCGCCGCTCCCCCACATCTTTTGTCAACCTGTTAAGGAAACGGAAGGTAAACATAAGCGCACTCCAAATCACCAGAATGAGTAATTTTATCTGTATTCTTAAAGCATAATGTAAAAAATTTTAACATCAAGCAGTTACTTTCCAAAAACCTAATAATTCACGCAGTCATCCACTGTACGTAGATACATTCGGAGTGAAGAATGCTATGTGCACAGCACTAGCGATTTACTTCTCTAATATGTCGCCGCTCCCCCACATCTCTTTTCAACCTGTTAAGGAAACGAAAGGTAAACATTAGCGCACTCCAAAGTCACCAGAATGTGTAATTTTATCTGTATTCTTAAAGCATAATGAAAAAAATTTTAACATCAAGCAGTTACTTCCCATAAACCTAATAATTAACGCAGTCATCCACTGTACGTAGGTACATTCGGTGTGAAGAATGCTATGTGCACACCACTAGCGATTTACTTCTCTAATACGTCGCCGCTCCCCCACATCTCTTGTCAACCTGTTAAGGAAACGAAAGGTAAACATTAGCGCACTCCATAGTCACCTGAATGTGTAATTTTATCTGTATTCTTAAAGCATAATGAAAAAAATTTAAACATCGGGCTGTTACCTACCAAAACACTAATTATTCACGCAGTCATATTCTCCACGTATATACATTCGGTGGGAAGAATGCTATGTGCACAGCACTAGCGATTTTCTTCTCTAATATGTCGCCGCTCCCCCACATCTCTTGTCAACCTTTTAAGGAAACGGAAGATAAACATAAGCGCACTCCAAATCACCAGAATGAGTATTTTTATCTGTATTCTTAAAGCATAATGAAAAAAATTTTAACATCAAGCAGTTACTTCCCAAAAACCTAATAATTCACGCAGTCATCCACTGTACGTAGATACATTCGGTGTGAAAATTGCTATGTGCACAGCACTAGCGATTTTCTTCTCTAATTTGTCGCCGCTACCCCACATCTCTTGTCAACCTGTTAAGGAAACGGAAGGTAAACATTAGCGCACTCCAAATCACCAGAATGAGTAATTTTATCTGTATTCTTAAAGCATAATGAAAAAAATTTTAACATCAAGCAGTTACTTCCCAAAAACCTAATAATTCACGCAGTCATCCACTGTACGTAGATACATTCGGTGTGAAGAATGCTATGTGCACAGCACTAGCGATTTACTTCTCTAATATGTCGCCGCTCCCCCACATCTCTTTTCAACCTGTTAAGGAAACGAAAGGTAAACATTAGCGCACTCCAAAGTCACCAGAATGTGTAATTTTATCTGTGTTCTTAAAGCATAATGAAAAAAATATAAACATCGAGCTGTTACCTACCAAAAAACTAATTATTCACGCAGTCATATTCTCCACGTATATACAATCGGTGGGAAGAATGCTATGTGCACAGCACTAGCGATTTTCTTCTCTAATTTTTCGCCGCTCCCCCACATCTCTTGTCAACCTGTTAAGGAAACGGAAGGTAAACATTAGCGCACTCCAAATCACCAGAATGAGTAATTTTATCTGTATTCTTAAAGCATATTGAAAAAAATTTTAACATCAAGCAGTTACTTCCCAAAAACCTAATAATTCACGCAGTCATCCACTGTACGTAGATACATTCGGTGTGAAGAATGCTATGTGCACAGCACCAGCGATTTACTTCTCTAATATGTCGCCGCTGCCCCACATCTCTTGTCAACCTGTTAAGGAAACGAAAGGTAAACATTAGCGCACTCCTAACTCACCAGAATGAGGCATAATGAAAAAAATTTAAACATCGAGCTGTTACCTACCAAAAAACTAATTATTCACGCAGTCATATTCTCCACGTATATTCATTCGGTGGGAGGAATGCTATGTGCACAGCACTATTGATTTACTTCTCTAATATGTCGCCGCTCCCCCACATCTCTTGTCAACTTGTTAAGGAAACGGAAGGTAAACATTAGCGCACTCCAAATCACCAGAATGAGTAATTTTATCTGTATTCTTAAAGCATAATGAAAAAAATTTAAACATCGAGCTGTTACCTACCAAAAAACTAATTATTCTCGCAGTCATATTCTCCACGTATATACATTCGGTGGGAAGAATGCTATGTGCACAGCACTAGCGATTTACTTCTCTAATATGTCCCCGCTCCCCCACATCTCTTGTCAACCTGTTGAGGAAACGGAAGGTAAACATTAGCGCACTCCAAATCACCAGAATGAGTAATTTTATCTGTATTCTTAAAGCATAATGAAAAAAATTTAAACATCGAGCTGTTACCTACCAAAAAACTAATTATTCACGCAGTCATATTCTCCACGTATATACATTCGGTGGGAAGAATGCTATGTGCACAGCACTAGCGATTTACTTCTCTAATATGTCGCCGCTCCCCCACATCTCTTGTCAACTTGTTAAGGAAACGGAAGGTAAACATTAGCGCACTCCAAATCACCAGAATGAGTAATTTTATCTGTATTCTTAAAGCATAATGAAAAAAATTTTAACATCAAGCAGTTACTTCACAAAAACCTAATAATTCACGCAGTCATCCGCTGTACGTATATACATTCGGTGGGAAGAATGCTATGTGCTGAGCACTATCGATTTTCTTCTCTAATATGTCGCCGCTCCCCCACATCTCTTGTCAATCTGTTAAGGAAACGGAAGGTAAACATTAGCGCACTCCAAATCACCAGAATGAGTAATTTTATCTGTATTCTTAAAGCATAATGAAAAAAATTTTAACATCAAGCAGTTACTTCCCAAAAACCTAATAATTCACGCAGTCATTCACTGTATGTAGATACATTCGGTGGGAAGAATGCTATGTGCACAGCACTAGCGATTTTCTTCTCTAATATGTCGCCGCTCCCCCACATCTCTTGTCAACCTGTTAAGGAAACGGAAGGTAAACATTAGCGCAATCCAAATCACCAGAATGAGTAATTTTATCTGTATTCTTAAAGCATAATGAAAAAAATTTTAACATCAAGCAGTTACTTCCCAAAAACCTAATAATTCACGCAGTCATCCACTGTAAGTAGATACATTCGGTGTGAAGAATGCTAAGTGCACAGCACTAGCGATTTACTTCTCTAATATGTCGCCGCTACCCCACATCTGTTGTCAACCTGTTAAGGAAACGAAAGGTAAACATTAGCGCACTCCAAAGTCGCCAGAATCTGTAATTTTATCTGTATTCTTAAAGCATAATGAAAAAAATTTAAACATCGAGCTGTCACCTACCAAAAAACTAATTGTTCACACAGTCATATTCTCCACGTATATACATTCGGTGGGAAGAATGCTATGTGCACAGCACTAGCGATTTTCCTCTCTAATTTGTCGCTCTC
The DNA here is from genome assembly GCF_023864275.1 of Schistocerca cancellata. Taxonomy (NCBI): domain Eukaryota; kingdom Metazoa; phylum Arthropoda; class Insecta; order Orthoptera; family Acrididae; genus Schistocerca; species Schistocerca cancellata. The sequence continues at coordinate 16,175,802 of NC_064627.1, read as the reverse complement.
CCCCACATCTCTTGTCAACCTGTTAAGGAAACGAAAGGTAAACATTAGCGCACTCCAAATCACCAGAATGAGTAATTTTATCTGTATTCTTAAAGCATAATGAAAAAAATTTAACATCAAGCAGTTACTTCGGAAAAACTTAATTATTCACGCAGTCATCCACTGTACGTAGATACATTCGGTGTGAAGAATGCTAAGTGCACAGCACTAGCGATTTTCTTCTCTAATATGTCGCCGCTCCCCCACATCTCTTGTCAACCTGTTAAGGAAACGAAAGGTAAACATTAGCGCACTCCAAAGTCACCAGAATGTGTAATTTTATCTGTATTCTTAAAGCATAATGAAAAAAATTTAAACATCGAGCTGTTACCTACCAAAAAACTAATTATTCACGCAGTCATATTCTCCACGTATATACATCCGGTGGGAAGAATGCTATATCCACAGCACTACCGATTTTCTTCTCTAATTTGTCGCCGCTCCCCCACATCTCTTGTCAACCTGTTAAGGAAACGAAAGGTAAACATTAGCGCACTCCAAATCACCAGAATGAGTAATTTTATCTGCATTCTTAAAGCATAATGATAAAAATTTTTACATCAAGCAGTTACTTCCCAAAAACCTAATAATTCACGTAGTCATCCACTGTGCGTAGGTACATTCGGTGTGAAGAATGCTATGTGCACAGCACTAGCGATTTTCTTCTCTAATATGTCGCCGCTCCCCCACATCGCTTGTCAACCTGTCAAGGAAACGAAAGGTAAACATTAGCGCACTCCAAAGTCACCAGAATGTGTAATATCATCTGTGTTCTTAAAGCATTATGAAAAAAATTTAAACATCGAGCTGTTACTTACCAAAAAACTAATTTTTCACGCAGTCATCGTTTCTACGTACATACATTCGGTTGGAAGAATGCTATGTGCACAGCACTAGCGATTTTCTTCTTGAAAATGTCGCCACTACAACACATCTCTTGTCAACCTGTCAAGGAAACGAAAGGTAAACATTAGCGCACTCCAAGGTCACCAGAATGTGTAATTTTATCTGTATGCTTAAAGGATAATGAAAAAAATTTAAACATCGAGATGTTACCTACCAAAAAACTAATTATTCACGCAGTCATATTCTCCACGTATATACATTCGGTGGGAAGAATGCTATGTGCACAGCACTAGCGATTTTCTTCTCTAATTTGTCGCCGCTCCCCCACATCTCTTGTCAACCTGTTAAGGAAACGAAAGGTAAACATTAGCGCACTCCAAATCACCAGAATGAGTAATTTTATCTGTATTCTTAAAGCATAATGAAAAAAATTTTAACATCACGCAGTTACCTCCCAATAACCTAATAATTCACGCAGTCATCCACTGTACGTAGATACATTCGGTGTGAAGAATGCTATGTGCACAGCACTAGCGATTTTCTTCTCTAATATGTCGCTGCTCCCACACATCTCTTGTCAACCTGTTACGGAAACGAAAGGTAAACATTAGCGCAATCCAAATTCACCAGAATGTGTAATTTTATCTGTATGCTTAAAGGATAATGAAAAAAATTTTAACATCAAGCAGTTACTTCCCAAAAACCTAATAATACACGCAGTCATCCACTGTACGTTGATATATTCGGTTTGAAGAATGCTACGTGCACAGCACTAGTGATTTTCTTCTCTACTACGTCGCCGTTCCCCCACATCTCTTGTCAACCTGGTAAGGAAACGAAAGGTAAACATTAGCGCACTCCAAAGTCATCAGAATGTGTAATTTTATCTGTATTCTTGAAGCATAATGAAAAAAATTTTAACATCAAGCAGTTACTTCCCAAAAACCTAGTAATTCACGCAGTAATCCACTGTACGTAGATACATTCGGGGTGAAGAAAACTATGTGCACAGCATTAGCGATTTTCCTGTTAAGGAAACAAAAGGTAATCATTAGCGCACTCCAAAGTCACCACAATGTGTAATTTTTTCTGTATTCTTGAAGCATAATGAAAAAAAATTAAACATCGAGATGTTACTCAGCAAAAAACTAATTATTGACGCAGTCATTCTCTCTACGTAGATCCATTTGGTGGGAAGAATGCTATGTGAACAGCACTAGCGATTTTCTTCTAGAAAATGTCGCCGCTACCACACATCTCTTGTGAACCTGCTAAGGAAACAAAAGGTAAACATTAGCGCACTCCAAAGTCACCAGAAATTGTAATTTCATCTGTGTTCTTAAAGCATAACGAAAAAAATTTAAACATCGAGCTGTTACTTACCAAAAATCTAATTTTTCACGCAGTCATCCTCTCTACGTAGATACATTCGGTGGGAAGAATGCTATGTGCACAGCACTAGCGATTTTCTTCTGTAATATGTCGCCGCTCCCCCACATCTCTTGTCAACCTGTTAAGGAAACGAAAGGTAAACATTAGCGCACTCCAAAGTCACCAGAATGTGTAATTTTATCTGTATGCTTAAAGGATAATGAAAAAAAATTAAACATCGAGCTGTAACTTACCAAAAAACTAATTATTCACGCAGTCATCCTCTCTCCACGTAGATACATTCGGTGGGAAGAATGCTATGTGCACAGCACTAGCGATTTTCTTCTGTAATATGTCGCCGCTCCCCCACATCTCTTGTCAACCTGTTAAGGAAACGAAAGGTAAACATTAGCGCACTCCAAAGTCACCAGAATGTGTAATTTGATCTGTATTCTTGAAGCATAATGGAAAAAAATTTAAACATTCACCTGTTACTTACCAAAAAGCTAATTATTCACGCAGTCATCCACTGTATGTAGATACATTCGGTGGGAAGAATGCTATGTGCACAGCACTAGCGATTTTCTTCTAGATAATGTCGCCGCTACCACACATCTCTTGACAACCTGCTAAGGTAACAAATGGTAAACATTAGCGCACTCCAAAGTCACCAGAATGTATAATTTTATCTGTATTCTTAAAGCATTGTCAAAAATTTAAACATTGAGCTGTTACTTACCAAAAACCTAATTATTCACGCAGTCATCCACTCTGCGTAGATACATTCGGTGTGAAGAGTGCTATGTGCACAGCACTAGCGATTAACTTCTCTAATATGTCGCCGCTCCCCGACATCTCTTGTCAACCTCTTAAGGAAACGAAAGGTAAACATTAGCGCACTCCAAAGTCACCAGAATGTGTAATTTTATCTGTATTCTTAAAGCATAATGAATAAAATTTAAACATCGAGCTGTTGCTTCCCAAAAAACTAATTATTCACTCAGTCATCCTCTCTACGTAGATACATTTGGTGGGAAGAATGCTATGTGCACAGCACTAGCGATTTTCTTCTAGAAAATGTCGCCACTATCACACATCTCTTGTCAACCTGCTAAGGAAACAAATGGTAAACATTAGCGCATTCCAAAGTCACCATAATGTGTAATTTTATTTGTATTCTTAAAGGATAATGAAAAAAATTTAAACATCGAGCTGTTACTTCCCAAAAACCTAGTAATTCACGCAGTCATTCACTGTACGTAGATACATTCGGTGTGAAGAATGCTATGTGCACAGTACTAGCGATTTTCTTCTCTAACATGTCGCCGCTCCCCCACATCTCTTGTCTACCTGTTAAGGAAACGAAAGGTAAACATTAGCGCACTCCAAAGTCACCAGAATGTGTAATTTTATCTGTTTTCTTAAAGCATAATGAAAAAAATTTTAACATCGAGCTGTTTCTTACCAAAAAACTAATTATTCACGCAGTCATCCTCTCTACGTAGATACATTCGGTGGGAAGAATGCTATGTGCACAGCACTAGCGATTTTCTTCTAGAAAATGTCGCCGCTACCACACATCTCTTGTCAACCTGTTAAGGATACGAAAGGTAAACATTAGCGCACTCCAAAGTCACCAGAATGTGTAATTTTATCTGTATACTTAAAGGATAATGAAAAAATTTAAACATCGAGCTGTTACTTACCAAAAAACTAATTATTCACGCAGTCATTCTCTCCACGTAGATGCATTCGGTTGAAAGAATGCTATGTGCACAGCACTAGCGATTTTCTACTCTAATATGTCGCCGCTCCCCCACATCTCTTGTCAACCTGTTAAGGAAACGAAAGGTAAACATTAGCGCACTCCAAATCTCCAGAATGAGTAATTTTATCTATATTCTTAAAGCATAATGAAAAAAATTTTTACATCAAGCAGTTACTTCCCAAAAACCTAATAATTCACGCAGTCATCCACTGTACATAGATACATTCGGTGTGAAGAATGCTATGTGCACAGCACTAGCGATTTACTTCTCTAATATGTCGCCGCTCCCCCACATCTCTTGTCAACCTGTTAAGGAAACGAAAGGTAAACATTAGCGCACTCCAAAGTCACCAGAATGTGTAATATCATCTGTGTTCTTAAAGCATTAGGAAAAAAATTTAAACATCGAGCTGTTACTTACCAAAAAACTAATTTTTCACGCAGTCATCCTCTCTACGTACATACATTCGGTTGGAAGCATGCTATGTGCACAGCACTAGCGATTTTCTTCTAGAAAATGTCGCCGCTACCACACATCTCTTGTCAACCTGTCAAGGAAACGAAAGGTAAACATTAGCGCACTCCAAGATCACCAGAATGTGTAATTTTATCTGTATGCTTAAAGGATAATGAAAAAAATTTAAACATCGAGCTGTTACCTACCAAAAAACTAATTATTCACGCAGTCATATTCTCCACGTATATACATTCGGTGGGAAGAATGCTATGTGCACAGCACTAGCGATTTTCTTCTCTAATTTGTCGCCGCTCCCCCACATCTCTTGTCAACCTGTTAAGGAAACGTAAGGTAAACATTAGCGCACTCCAAATCACCAGAATGAGTAATTTTATCTGTATTCTTAAAGCATAATGAAAAAAATTTTAACATCAAGCAGTTACCTCCCAATAACCTAATAATTCACGCAGTTATCCACTGTACGTAGATACATTCGGTGTGAAGAATGCTATGTGCACAGCACTAGCGATTTTCTTCTCTAATATGTCGCCGCTCCTACACATCTCTTGTCAACCTGTTACGGAAACGAAAGGTAAACATTATCGCAATCCAAAGTCACCAGAATGTGTAATTTTATCTGTATGCTTAAAGGATAATGAAAAAAATTTTAACATCAAGCAGTTACTTCCCAAAAACCTAATAATACACGCAGTCATCCACTGTACGTTGATACATTCGATTTGAAGAATGCTACGTGCACAGCACTAGCGATTTTCTTCTCTACTACGTCGCCGCTCCCACACATCTCTTGTCAACCTGGAAAGGAAACGAAAGGTAAACATTAGCGCACTCCAAAGTCATCAGAATAAGTAATTTTATCTGTATTCTTGAAGCATAATGAAAAAAATTTTAACATCAAGCAGTTACTTCCCAAAAACCTAGTAATTCACGCAGTAATCCACTGTACGTAGATACATTCGGGGTGAAGAAAACTATGTGCACAGCATTAGCGATTTTCCTGTTAAGGAAACAAAAGGTAATCATTAGCGCACTCCAAAGTCACCACAATGTGTAATTTTTTCTGTATTCTTAAAGCATAATGAAAAAAAATTAAACATCGAGATGTTACTCAGCAAAAAACTAATTATTGACGCAGTCATTCTCTCTACGTAGATCCATTCGGTGGGAAGAATGCTATGTGCACAGCACTAGCGATTTTCTTCTAGAAAATGTCGCCGCTACCACACATCTTTGTCAACCTGCTAAGGAAACAAAGAGTAAACATTAGCGCACTCCAAAGTCACCAGAATGTGTAATTTTATCTGTATTCTTAAAGCATATTGAAAAAAATTTTAACATCAAGAAGTTACTTCCCAAAAACCTTATAATTCACGCAGTCATCCACTGTATGTAGATACATTCGGTGTGAAGAATGCTATGTGCACAGCACTAGCGATTTACTTCTCTAATATGTCGCCGCTCCCCCACATCTCTTGTCAACCTGTTAAGGAAACGAAAGGTAAACATTAGCGCACCCCAAAGTCACCAGAATGTGTAATTTTATCTGTATTCTTAAAGGATAATGAAAAAAATTTTAACATCAAGCAGTTGCTTCCCAATAACATAGTAATTCACGTAGTCCTCCACTGTACGTAGATATATTCGGTGTGAAGAATGCTATGTGCACAGCACTAGCGATTTTCTTCTCTAATATGACGCCGCTCCCCCACATCTCTTGTCAACCTGTTAAGGAAACGAAAGGTAAACATTAGCGCACTCCAAAGTCACCAGAAATTGTAATTTCATCTGTGTTCTTAAAGCATAACGAAAAAAATTTAAACATCGAGCTGTTACTTACCAAAAATCTAATTTTTCACGCAGTCATCCTCTCTACGTAGATACATTCGGTGGGAAGAATGCTATTGGCACAGCACTAGAGATTTTCTTCTAGAAAATGTCGCCGCTACCACACATCACTTGTCAACCTGTTAAGGAAACGAAAGGTAAACATTAGCGCACTCCAAAGTCACCAGAATGTGTAATTTTATCTGTATGCTTAAAGGATAATGAAAAAATTTAAACATCGAGCTGTAACTTACCAAAAAACTAATTATTCACGCAGTCATCCTCTCTCCACGTAGATACATTCGGTGGGAAGAATGCTATGTGCACAGCACTAGCGATTTTCTTCTGTAATATGTCGCCGCTCCCCCACATCTCTTGTCAACCTGTTAAGGAAACGAAAGGTAAACATTAGCGCACTCCAAAGTCACCAGAATGTGTAATTTTATCTGTATTCTTAACGCATAACGAAAAAAATTTTAATATCGAGCTGTTACTTATAAAAAAACTAATTATTCACGCAGTCATCCTCTCTACGTAGATACATTCGCTGGGAAGAATGCTATGTGCACAGCACTAGCGATTTTCTTCTAGAAAATTTAAACATCGAGCTGTTACTTACCAAAAACTATTTATTCACGCAGTCATCCTCTCTACGTAGATACATTCGGTGGGAAGAATGCTATGTGCACAGCACTAGCGATTTTCTTCTAGAAAATGTCGCCGCTACCACACATCTCTTGTCAACCTGCTAAGGAAACAAAAGGTAAACGTCAGCGCACTCCAGAGCCACCAGTATGTTTAATTTTATCTGTATTCTTAAAGCATAATTATAATAATTTTAACATCCAGCAGTTACTTCCCAAGAACCTAATAATTCACGCAGTCATCCACTGTACGTAGATACATTCGGCGTGAAGAATGCTATGTGCTCAGCACTAGCGATTTACTTCTCTAATATGTCGCTGCTCCCCTCCATCTCTTGTCAACCTGTTAAGGAAACGAAAGGCAAACATTAGCGCACTCCAAAGTCACCACAATGTGTAATTTGATCAGTATTCTTAAAGCATAATGAAAAAAATTTAAACATCGACCTGTTACGTTCCAAAAACTAATTATTCACGCAGTCATCCTCTCAACGTAGATACATTCGGTGGGAAGAATGCTATGTGCACAGCACCAGCGATTTTCTTCTCTAATATGTCGCCGCTACCACACATCTCTTGTTAACCTGCTAAGGACACAAAAGGAAACATTAGCGCACTCCAAAGTCACCAGAATCTGTAAATTTATCTGTAATCTTAAAGCATAATGAAAAAAATTTTTACATCAAGCGTTTACTTCCCAGAAACCTAATAATTCACGCAGTCATCCACTGTACGTAGAGACATTCGGTGTGAAGAATGCTATGTGCACAGCACTAGCGATTTTCTTCTCTAATATGTCGCGCTTCCCCACATCTTTTGTCAACCTGTTAAGGAAACGAAAGGCAAACATTAGCGCACTCCAAAGTCACCACAATGTGTAATTTGATCAGTATTCTTAAAGCATAATGAAAAAAATTTAAACATCGACCTGTTACGTTCCAAAAACTAATTATTAACGCAGTCATCCTCTCTACGTAGATACATTCGGTGGGAAGAATGCTATGTGCACAGTACTAGCGATTTTCATCTGGAAAATGTCGCCGCTATCACATATCTCTTGTCAACCTGCTAAGGAAACAAAAGGTAAACATTAGCGCACTCCAAAGTCACCAGAATGTGTAATTTTATCTGTATTCTTAAAGCATAATGAAAAAAATTTTAATATCGAGCTGTTACTTACCAAACAAACTAATTATTCACGCAGTCATCCTCTCTACGTAGATACATTCGGTAGGAAGAATGCTATGTGCACAGCACTAGCGATTTTCTTCTAGAAAATTTAAACATCGAGCTGTTACTTACCAAAAACTAATTATTCATGCAGTCATCCTCTCTACGTAAATTCATTCGATGGGAAGCACTAGCGATTTTCTTGTCTAGTATATCGCCGTTACCACACATCACTTGTCAACCTGCTAAGGAAACAAAACGTAAACATTAGCGCCCTCCAAAGTCACCTGAATGTGTAATATTATCCGTATTCTTAAAGCATATTGAAAAAAATTTTAACATCAAGCAGTTACTTCCCAAAAACCTAATAATTCACGCAGTCATCCATTGTACGTAGATACATTCGGTGTGAAGAATGCTATGTGCACAGCACTAGCGATTAACTTCTCTAATATGTCGCCGCTCCCCCACATCTCTTGTCAACCTCTTACGGAAACGAAAGGTAAACATTAGCGCACTCCAAAGTCACCAGAATGTGTAATTTTTTCTGTGTTCTTAAAGCATAATGAAAAAAATTTAAACATCGAACTGTTACTTACAAAAAAACTAATTTTTCACGCAGTCATCCTCTCTACGTAGATACATTCCGTGGGAAGAATGCTATGTGCAAAGCACTAGCGATTTTCTTCTCCAATATGTCTCCGCTAAGACACATCTCTTGTCTTCCTGCTAAGGAAACAAAAGGTAAACATTAGCGCACTCAAAACTCACGAGAATGCGTAAATTTAACTGTATTCTTAAAGCGTAATGAAAAAAAATTTAACATCAAACAGTTACTTCCCAAAAACCTAATAATTCACGCAGTCATCCACTGTACGTAGAGACATTTGGTGTGAAGAATGCTATGTGCACAGCACTAGCGATTTTCTTCTCTAACATGTCGCCGCTCCCCCACATCTCTTGTCAACCTGTTAAGGAAACGAAAGGTATACATTAGCGCACTCCGAAGGCACCAGAATGTGTAATTTGATTTGTATTCTTAAAGCATAATGAAAAAAATTTTAACATCGAGCTGTTACTTACCAAAAAACTAATTATTCACGCAGTCATCCTCTCTACGTAGATACATTCGGTGGGAAGAATGCTATGTGCACAGCACTAGCGATTTTCTTCTAGAAAATTTAAACATCGAGCTGTTACTTACCAAAAGCTAATTATTCACGCAGTCATCCTCTCTACGTATATACATTCGTTGGGAAGTACTAGCGATTTTCTTGTCTAATATGTCGCCGCTACCACACATCCCTTGTCAACCTGCTAAGGAAACAAAAGGTAAACATTAGCGCACTCCAAAGTCACCAGAATGTGTAATTTTATAACTATTCTTAAAGCATAATGAAAAAAATTTTAACATCAAGCAGTTACTTCCCAAAAACCTAATAATTCAGGCAGTCACCATTGTACGTGGATACATATGGTGTGAAGAATGCTATGTGCACAGCACTAGCGATTAATTTCTCTAATATGTCGCCGCTCCCCCACGTCTCTTGTCAACCTGTTACGGAAACGAAGGTAAACATTAGCGCACTCCAAAGTCACCAGAATGTGTAATTTTATCTTTATTCTTAAGGCATAATGGAAAAAATATTAACATCAAGCAGTTACTTCCCAAAAACCTAATAATTCACGCAGTCATCCATTGTACGTAGATACATTCGGTGTGAAGAATGCTATGAGCACAGCACCAGCGATTTTCTTCTCAAATATGTTGCCGCTCCCCCACATCTCTTGTCAACCTGTTAAGGAAACGAAAGGTAAACATTAGAGCACACCAAAGTCACCAGAATGGTAATTTTATCTGTATTCTTAAAGCATAATGAAAAAAATTTAAACATCGAGCTGTTACCTACCAAAAAACTAATTATTCACGCAGTCATCCTCTCTACGTAGATACATTCGGTGGGAAGAATGCTATGTGCACAGCACTAGCGATTTTCTTGTCCAATATGACGCCGCTACCACACATCTCTTGTCAATCTGCTAAGGAAACAAAAGGTAAACATTAGCGCACTCCAAAGTCACGAGAATCTGTAAATTGATCTGTATTCTTAAAGCATAATGAAAAAAATTTTAACATCAAGCGGTTACTTCCCAAAAACCTGTTAATTCACGCAGTCATCCACTGTACGTAGAGACATTCGGAGTGAAGAATGCTATGTGCACAGCACTAGAGATTTTCTTCTCTAATATGCCGCCACTCCCCCACATCTCTTGTTAGCCTGTTAAGGGAACGAAAGGCAAACATTAGCGAACTCCAAAGTCACCAGAATGTGTAATTTCATCTGTATTCTTAAAGCATAATGTAAAAAATTTAAACATCGACCTTTTACTTACCAAAAACTAATTATTCACGCAGTCATCCTTTCTACGTAGATACATTCGGTGGGAAGAATGCCATGTGCACAGCACTAACGATTTTCATCTGGAAAAAGTCGCCGCTATCACATGTCTCTTGTCAACCTGCTAAGGAAACAAAAGGTAAACATTAGCACTCTCCAAAGTGACCAGAAAGTGTAATTTTATCTGTATTCTTAAAGTATAATGAAAAAAATTTTAATAACAAGCAGTTACTTCCCAGAAACCTAATAATTCACGCAGTCATCCTCTCTACGTAGATACATTCGGTGGGAAGAATGCTATGTGCACAGCACTAGCGATTTTCTTCTCTAATATGTCGCCGCTCCCCCACATCTCTTGTCAACCTGTTAAGGAAACGAAAGGTATACATTAGCGCACTCCGAAGGCACCAGAATGTGTAATTTGATTTGTATTCTTAAAGCATAATGAAAAAAATTTTAACATCGAGCTGTTACTTACCAAAAACTAATTATTCACGCAGTCATCCTCTCTACGTAAATTCATTCGATGGGAAACACTAACGATTTTCTTGTCTAATATGTCGCCGTTACCACACATCACTTGTCAACCTGCTAAGGAAACAAAACGTAAACATTAGCGCCCTCCAAAGTCACCAGAATGTGTAATTTTATCCGTATTCTTAAAGCATAATGAAAAAAATTTTAACATCAAGCGGTTACTTCCCAAAAACCTGTTAATTCACGCAGTCATCCACTGTACGTAGAGACATTCGGAGTGAAGAATGCTATGTGCACAGCACTAGAGATTTTCTTCTCTAATATGCCGCCACTCCCCCACATCTCTTGTTAGCCTGTTAAGGGAACGAAAGGCAAACATTAGCGAACTCCAAAGTCACCAGAATGTGTAATTTCATCTGTATTCTTAAAGCATAATGTAAAAAATTTAAACATCGACCTTTTACTTACCAAAAACTAATTATTCACGCAGTCATCCTTTCTACGTAGATACATTCGGTGGGAAGAATACCATGTGCACAGCACTAACGATTTTCATCTGGAAAAAGTCGCCGCTATCACATGTCTCTTGTCAACCTGCTAAGGAAACAAAAGGTAAACAATAGCACTCTCCAAAGTGACCAGAAAGTGTAATTTTATAACTATTCTTAAAGCATAATGAAAAAAATTTTAACATCAAGCAGTTACTTCCCAAAACCTAATAATTCAGGCAGTCACCATTGTACGTGGATACATTCGGTGTGAAGAATGCTATGTGCACAGCACTAGCGATTAACTTCTCTAATATGTAGCCGCTCCCCCACGTCTCTTGTAAACCTGTTACGGAAACGAAAGGTAAACATTAGCGCACTCCAAAGTCACCAGAATGTGTAATTTTATCTTTATTCTTAAAGCATAATGAAAAAAATATTAACATCAAGCGTTACTTCCCAAAAACCTAATAAGTCACGCAGTCATCCATAGTACGTAGATACATTCGGTGTGAAGAATGCTATGTGCACAGCACCAGCGATTTTCTTCTCAAATATGTTGCCGCTTCCCCACATCTCTTGTCAACCTGTTAAGGAAACGAAAGGTAAACATTAGCGCACTCCAAATTCACCAGAATGTGTAATTTTTTCTGTATTCTTAAAGCATAACGAAAAAAATTTAAACATCGAGCTATTACTTACCAAAAAACTAATTATTCACGCAGTCATCCTCTCTACGTAGATACATTCGGTGGGAAGAATGCTATGTGCACAGCACTAGCGATTTTCTTCTCTAATATGTCGCCGCTACCACACATCTCTTGTCAACCTGCTAAGGAAAATAAGGTAAACATTAGCGCACTCCGAAGTCACCAGAATGTGTAAATTATCTGTATTCTTAAAGCATAATGAAAAAAATTTAGACATCAAGCAGTTACTTCCCAGAAACCTAATAATTCACGCAGTCATCCACTGTACGTAGAGACATTCAGTGTGAAGAATGCTATGTGCACAGCTCTAGCGATTTTCTTCTCTAATATGCCGCCGCTCCCCCACATCTCTTGTCAACCTGTTAAGGAAACGAAAGGTAAACATTAGCGCACACCAAAGACACCAGAAAGTGTAGTTTTATCTGTATTCTAAAAGCATAATGTTAAAAATTTTAACATCAAGCAGTTACTTCCCAAAAACCTAATAATTCACGCAGTCATCCACTGTACGTAGATACATTCGGTGTGAAGAATGCTATGTGCTCAGCACTAGCGATTTACTTCTTTAATACGTCGCTGCTCCTTCACATCTCTTGTCAACCTGTTAAGGAAACGAAAGGTAAACATTAGCGCACCCCAAAGCCACCAGAATGTGTAAATTTATCTGTGTTCTTAAAGCATAATGAAAAAAATTTAAACATCTAGCTGTTACTTACCAACAAACTAATTATTCACGCAGTCATCCTCTCTACGTAGATACATTCGGTGGGAAGAATGCTATGTGCACAGCACCAGTGATTTTCTTCTCTAATATGTCGCCGCTACCACACATCTCTTGTTAACCTGCTAAGGAAACAAAAGGAAACATTAGCGCACTCCAAAGTCACCAGAAATCTGTAAATTTATCTCTAATCTTAAAGCATGATGATGAAAATTTTTACATCTAGCGGTTACTTCCCAAAAACCTAATAATTCACGCAGTTATCCACTGTACGTAGAGACATTCGGTGTGAAGAATGCTATGTGCACAGCACTAGCGATTTTCTTCTCTAATATGTCGCCGCTTCCCCACATCTTTTGTCAAACTGTTAAGGAAACGGAAGACAAAGATTAGCGCACTCCAAAGTCACCAGAATGTGTAATTTGATCTGTGTTCTTAAAGCATAATGAAAAAAATTTAAACATCGACCTGTTACGTAGCAAAAACTAATTATTCACGCAGTCATCCTCTCTACATAGATACATTCGGTGGGAAGAATGCTATGTGCACAGCACTAGCGATTTTCATCCGGAAAATGTCGCCGCTATCACATATCTCTTGTCAACCTGCTAAGGAAACAAAAGGTAAACATTAGCGCACTCCAAAGTGACCAGAATGTCTAATTTTATTTGTATTCTTAAAGTATAATGAAAAAAATTTTAATATCAAGCAGTTACTTTCCAAAAACCTAATAATTCACGCAGTCATCCACTGTACGTTGATATATTCGGTTTGAAGAATGCTATGTGCACAGCACTAGCGACTTTCTTCTCTAATATGTCGCCGCTTCCCCAGATCTCTTGTCAACCTGTTAAGGAAACGAAAGGTAAACATTAGCGCACTCCAAAGTCACCAGAATGTGTAATTTTATCTGTATTCTTAAAGCATAATAAAAAAAATTTTAACATCGAGCTGTTACTTACCAAAAAACTAATTATTCACGCAGTCATCTTCTCTACGTAGATACATTCGGTGGGAAGAATGCTATGTGCACAGCACTAGCGATTTTCTTCTAGAAAATTTAAACATCGAGCTGTTACTTTCCAAAAACTAATTATTCACGCAGTCATCCTCTCTACGTAGATTCATTGGGTGGGAAGCACTAGCGATTTTCTTGTCTAATATGTCGCCGTTACCACACATCACTTGTCAACCTGCTAAGGAAACAAAAGGTTAACATTAGCGCACTCCAAAGTGACCAGAATGTGTAATTTTATCTGTATTCTTAAAGCATAACGAAAAAAATTTTAACATCAAGCAGTTACTTCTCAAAAACCTAATAATTCACGCAGTCATCCACTGTACGTTGAGACATTCGGTGTGAAGAATGATATGTGCACAGCACTAGCGATTTTCTTCTCTAATATGTCGCCGCTTCCCCACATCTCTTGTCAACCTGTTAGGAAACGAAAGGTAAACATTATCGCACTCCAAAGTCATTAGAATGTGTAATTTTATCTGTGTTCTTAAAGCATAATGAAAAAAATTTAAACATCGAGCTGTTACTTACCAAAAAACTAATTATTCACGCAGTCATCCACTATACGTAGATACATTCGGTGGGAAGAATGCTATGTGCACAGCACTAGCGATTTTCTTCTAGAAAATGTCGCCGCTACCACACATCTCTTGTCAACCTGTTAAGTAAAAGAAAGGTAAACATTAACGCACTCCAAAGTCACCAGATTGTGTAATTTTATCTGTGTTCTTAAAGCATAATGAAAGAAATTTCAAAATCGAGCTGTTACTTACCAGAAAACTAATTATTCATGCAGTCATCCTCTCTACGTAGATACATTCGGTGGGAAGAATGCTATGTGCACAGCACTAGCGATTTTCTTCTAGAATATGTTGCCGCTCGCACACATAACTTGTCAGCCTGCTAACGAAAGAAGATGTAAACATTAGCGCATTACAAAGTCACCATTATATGTAATATTATCTGTATTCTTAAAGCATAATGAAAAAAATTTAAACATCGAGCTGCTAGTTACCAAAAAACTAATTATTCACCCATTCATCCACTGTACGCAGATACATTCGGTGTGAAGGATGCTATGTGCACAGTACTAACGATTTACATCTAGAATATGTCGCCACTCCCACACATCTCTTCTCAACCTGCTAACGAAAGAAAATGTAAACGTTAGCGCACTCCAAAATCATTAGAATGTGTAATTTTGTTTGTATTCTAAAAGCATAATGAAAAAAATTCAAACATCGAGCTGTTACTTCCCAAAGAACCAATTGTTCACGCAGTCATCCACTCTACGTATATACAATCGATGTGAAGAATGCTATGTGCACAGCACTAGCGTTTTACTTCTAGAATATGTCGCCGTTCCCACACATCTCTTCTCAACCTGCTAACGAAAGAATATGTAAACATTAGCGCACTCCAAAGTCACCAAAATCTGTACTTTTATCTGCATTCTTAAAGCATAATGAAAAAAATTTAAACATCGAGATGTTACTTACCAAAAAACTAATTATTCCCGCAGTCATACACTGTACGTAGATACATTCGGTTTGAGGTATGCTATGTGCACAGCACTAGCGATTTTCTTCTAGAATATGTCGCCGCTCCCACACATCTCTTGTCAACCTGCTAACGAAACAATAGGTAAACATTAGCGCACTGCAAGGTCACCAGAATATGTAATATTATGTGTATTCTTAAAGTATAACGAAAAAAAATTAAACATCGAGCTGTTACATAGCAAAAAACTAATTATTCACGCAGTCATCCACTGTACGTAAATACACTCGTCGTAGGGAATGCTATGTGCACAGCATCAGCAATTTTCTTCTAGAATACGTTGCCGCTCCGTCACATCTCTTGTCAACCTACTAACAAAGGAAATTCTAAACATTAGCGCAATCCAAAATCACCAGAATGGCAATTTTTTCTGTAATCTTAAAGCATAATGAAAAAATTTAAACATCGAGCTATTACTTACCAAACAACTAATTATTCACGCAGTCATCCACTGTACGTAGGTACATTCGGTGTGAGGTATTCTATGTGCACAGCACTAGTGATTTTCTTCTAGAATATGTCGCTGCTCCCATACATCTCTTGTCAACCTGCTAACGTAAGAAAATACAAACATTAGCGCACTCCAAAGTCCCCAGAATATGTATTTTTATCTGTATTCTTAATGCATGTAAAATTGTTACATTATTTCTGTTCTGAAAGCGGTGCCGATAGATAATAAAAGCGGTTTAAAAGCTGTGAGCAGTCTGGGTAAGTTAACCTTGCATTACTGAGCAACTGTTTCACTAGCTAGCCAGTCTACCTTACCGAATTCCCAACCAGACTATCATTAATTATAATCTTTTTTATTGTCATACGACAACCGGTGATATATATATATATATATATATATATATATATATATATATATATATATATATATATATATAAAGGAATTTAAATATAACGAAATATATCAGTTTATATTTAGATATTTATTTTAACATTGGTCATTGAAATTTGAGTATATTAAACTTGATTCTTAACTAAACTGGTGCCTTATTTAGGATTGTGAAAATGTGAGTTTGTATTCTTACGGAACACATAAAATATGTAGCCAAGATTGGGAGAGTGCATTCAGCACTGCATTCATAAAATAACACACGAAGATAGTTGAAACATATGCAAGAGGAAATTAATCACAACCAACCGAATCAATTTTCACCCAAAGAAGTTACATTCGTATCGCAATCCTGTCCGTCATGTAATTACCACTCACTGGTATATTAAATTCATACTAACTCTCTGTGAAATCTTCCCGAAAAGAATAGCTGAGGGCTACTTTGATGATTACACCACATGCTTCACGTGGTCAACTTGGTTTACACAAAGAGTGTAACTCCACGATATCTTTGATAATTAAAATAAATTACATCGAATGGCAATTTACAAAAGAATAACCTCGAACTGGTTACTATCGTCTTACTATTAGCCTGATGGGTCAAACAATTGTATAAGCACGTGGTACTGGTCTCACAAAGTACACCCCACGTGGGTTGAACATAAAGAAAAGTTGCTATATTGAAAAATATTGTCAGGACGGGACATTATAACCTCACGCACATTCGCATTTAAGATTGATGATCTTAGTTAGAGTTACTGATCAACACGTGGTTCCACTTTACTCACAAAGAAGTGACAAAGCAACTACCGGAAGATATTCTGAACTTCACACTCGAATTACACTGCGTTGCAATTTAAGGTAACGTTAGATATTTTAGAGCTAAACCTGAAATAAAGGTGATTAAATTTTCAGTTAGGCTGAACTTAAGAAATCCATTGTCCTACGGACTTAGCAGACACGTGCTTAGCTTAAGATCTTACCACTTCAGATGCTCTTCGCGGACAGACTGACGTGGGCGGCTACCGAGCGTGCTTAACAGATACAAACGGAAATGACCAGACAGGAAACTTCTTATACCAACACGACAAGGGACGGACAGAATCATACTAAGAATAGAAACCTCTTTGCTTCTAGAAAGCGTTTGCTACCTCTTCTGACATTGGTCCTACTGTTCTCTAGCAGACAGGCTTGTCTGATACCATACAGCAAGTGACTAGCAATACATTTGCTCATTCATCCTCTCACACAGAAGAGAAGGGGGATGACAGTATCTTATCATATACAGCATATAAATGAAAGTGGATGTAGGTTCCGTATGAGACTGTGTGACATGAATTACATATAAACTGTGTTTTAAAGTGTAGTAGTGTGACAGATCGTTCTCGTTTATGTGTAAAAGTATCACGTTCCACTGCTCAGTCTCCTCCCAGATAGTCAGAAACACCATAGTAAATTTAGAAGAGGAATTTATGCCGTAAATGACAACAGATTTAAGAAATTACCATGAAAGGAATCCAACAGAGACCTTCCAAGCATAATATAAAAATATTTAAACATCGAGCTGTTACTTACCAAAACGGAATATCCACGCAGTCATCCACTGTACATAGATACATTCGGTGCGAAGATTGCTATATGAACTGCACTAGCGATTTTTTAACTCTGAAACACACACTGCTTGAGAAACTAGAGAAACGGGACGGTGATTTCGGTTGAAAGGTTGCAGAACGCAACATCAGTGCTGTATTTTGAATTTAGTAGCTGCGGAAGTCCGTTGTCTTCCACGAAGTATGCAGTTTTGTAGATTGTTTAGAGGAATGTTTATTTTTGCTGTTCGATTTACTGCGGAAAATCAATGTGTCTTCCAGAAGGAGATACACTGATGATAAGAAATTCGAAAAACAGATTGGCTGAACACTACGGTGTTGGAGTCCTCACCGTAGTGCTGTTTATACAGATACCACTGACTTGACTGGGAATGGTGACGTAACGGTTTCTGAAAATTTACAAGAATTTTTAACGGTTCTGGTTGTCTCGAAGAAGAAATTAGTGAACATTCCCACTTGAGAAAACGTACAGCAATATCCCAAACGTCTGTGTCTGCTTCGAGGTCTGGTTCATTCACCTCCTCATTGCAACATGGGGTTTGCAGTGTACTTGTTTTGTAAGATGGGATCAAAAAACATCGTTGAAGCTGTCTCTAATATGGGTTTCTGCTCTTCCTACAGTAACGTGAATATCAGATTTCAGCGTCTAAATGTACTTGTGTTTCAGGCAAGCAATGCCGTCATAGTTTCTCGTTCGTCATACACTGCTGACGCAGTAGGCTTCCACTCCTGCTGAGTACGTCTACAGTTGTAGCCGCGGTTGCAGAACAGCTTGGAGCCCAGAAAATGGGCTTGCCGTGGACCGAACTAGTCTCCTTGCCGTGAAACGACCGCCGCTCCGCACAGGATACGTTTATTACTACTGATTTCACACGGAACGATGTGGAAGAAAATGCAAGTGTATGAGGGCTGACTTACGCTGTGCAACAATGTGTGAAAGCTGTCGAGGACGAACTGCATTAACGTACTCCCAGTGATTTGCCAGAAAATTTGGAGGATGGTTTTCAGTAAATAATTGTATAATGTTCAATACATATTGTGGCATTTTAGTTGTGAAGTTGTTGCAAATGTGATGATTTTAAACGTCTTATAAAAACTCTTACTGTTGATGAATTCTATACTAATTCTTCAGTCTCACGACCAGTGATTTAGATCGTAATAAAAATATTTAGGTGCCACCATTGCTGAGTGGATAGTGCTGCCGCCTACCATTCAGAGGACACTGGCTCGATTCCCGCTTGGATCGAACGTTGTTTACGGTTAGGGACTGGGCGTTGTGTTGTCGTTATCACCATTTCAACATCATCGAGGAGCAAGTCGCCGATGTGGCATCAAATAAAAAGACTTGCACTAAGCAGCTGGAAAACCGTAGATGGGGCCTCCCTGCCACACGATCATTTCATACTACTTTCAGTACCGCGCGTAACACTGAGCAAAACAATGTACAGCAGAATTGTTCTGAATCAATAAATGTCAGTTTTAAAAGGAATTTCACTCCCTCCTTTTTGATCTTCACATTTTAGTACTGAAGTTTATCTGTTACACACATCTTTCTACACGTAAAAAAAGGCAAGTGGTTGTGCAGAAGCAAAGGAAAAAAGCTTAAAATTATGCCAAACTCATAGAATAATTAATTTTTACTCTTCCAAATACACTCCTGGAAATGGAAAAAAGAACACATTGACACCGGTGTGTCAGACCCACCATACTTGCTCCGGACACTGCGAGAGGGCTGTACAAGCAATGATCACACGCACGGCACAGCGGACACACCAGGAACCGCGGTGTTGGCCGTCGAATGGCGCTAGCTGCGCAGCATTTGTGCACCGCCGCCGTCAGTGTCAGCCAGTTTGCCGTGGCATACGGAGCTCCATCGCAGTCTTTAACACTGGTAGCATGCCGCGACAGCGTGGACGTGAACCGTATGTGCAGTTGACGGACTCTGAGCGAGGGCGTATAGTGGGCATGCGGGAGGCCGGGTGGACGAACCGCCGAATTGCTCAACACGTGGGGCGTGAGGTCTCCACAGTACATCGATGTTGTCGCCAGTGGTCGGCGGAAGGTGCACGTGCCCGTCGACCTGGGACCGGACCGCAGCGACGCACGGATGCACGCCAAGACCGTAGGATCCTACGCAGTGCCGTAGGGGACCGCACCGCCACTTCCCAGCAAATTAGGGACACTGTTGCTCCTGGGGTATCGGCGAGGACCATTCGCAACCGTCTCCATGAAGCTGGGCTACGGTCCCGCACACCGTTAGGCCGTATTCCGCTCACGCCCCAACATCGTGCAGCCCGCCTCCAGTGGTGTCGCGACAGGCGTGAATGGAGGGACGAATGGAGACGTGTCGTCTTCAGCGATGAGAGTCGCTTCTGCCTTGGTGCCAATGATGGTCGTATGCGTGTTTGGCGCCGTGCAGGTTAGCGCCACAATCAGGACTGCATACGACCGAGGCACACAGGGCCAACACCCGACATCATGGTGTGGGGAGCGATCTCCTACACTGGCCGTACACCACTGGTGATCGTCGAGGGGACACTGAATAGTGCACGGTACATCCAAACCGTCATCGAACCCATCGTTCTACCATTCCTAGACCGGCAAGGGAACTTGCTGTTCCAACAGGACAATGCACGTCCGCATGTATCCCGTGCCACCCAACGTGCTCTAGAAGGTGTAAGTCAACTACCCTGGCCAGCAAGATCTCCGGATCTGTCCCCCATTGAGCATGTTTGGGACTGGATGAAGCGTCGTCTCACGCGGTCTGCACGTCCAGCACGAACGCTGGTCCAACTGAGGCGCCAGGTGGAAATGGCATGGCAAGCCGTTCCACAGGACTACATCCAGCATCTCTACGATCGTCTCCATGGGAGAATAGCAGCCTGCATTGCTGCGAAAGGTGGATATACACTGTACTAGTGCCGACATTGTGCATGCTCTGTTGCCTGTGTCTATGTGCCTGTGGTTCTGTCAGTGTGATCATGTGATGTATCTGACCCCAGGAATGTGTCAATAAAGTTTCCCCTTCCTGGGACAATGAATTCACGGTGTTCGTATTTCAATTTCCAGGAGTGTATAATTTTTCGAAAACTGGTTTCCTTGCTTAAAGATGCGCATGACCTCCTGTAAGAAGAATTTAAGTACACATATTTTCATCGTAATAGACTTCGGAAAGCGAACTGTTTTTTGTATAAATGGAAAAAGGTAAAAAAAATGTATTAAGGGTTGGCGCGAGGCGAATGTTTACCTTCTCTGGGTAGGTGCTGGGATGGGAATTTTTCTGTTTCTTATTGCTACATCCCCTATGAGTGTTTCCGAATATTTCAAAACTTTATAAATTATTTTTCCAGTTTTCCTAGTTTCCCTGGGCTAACATGTATCTAGGCATGGATGAAAAAACACAATGGTTCAAGCATAGAGCCCCTCCAGCAAAAACTGCTGGTCAGAATTTGGTACAATATTTTTCCCAGACAGTGTAACAGACAGCACTGTAAAATACACAAACGAAGAACTAGACGAATGACAGAAGCTTATTCTCAAAGTTCTCGAGACTGCGGGCATACAGATAGTGAGGAATTATTTGCTTCTCTTGGTATTTTATACCCTGCTGGAGTGAAAAGTACACAGTATCACAGTTCGGATGATTATGGAACATTGATACTATCAACAAGTCTAGCAGGGCGCAGAGGAAGGCCGCAGATAATGTGACGCCAATTAAATATTCTATGAGTTAGTGGATGTGCAGGAAGATTGACAACAATAGTCGAGAAGTTGAAAGAATTTTGTGAAGGTTGTGATGTCAGATAGTGCATTCCAATTAAGTCGGCAAAATACGGTATAAAAGATTGCGCAATCTGCGATGGTATAATTTTTTACACCCTAAATACGGACGTATATGCAGATAAACAACCTGCTGGTCCACGTCAAATACCCATTGATGCAGGGAACGCGGTGTTACTGCTAATTAGACCCACTGACAACACAGGCAGAGACGTGGCGATGATGGACAACTATTTTGTTTCTATACCAGTCGCGAACGAATTGTAAGCTATTGACACACAGTAGTAGGTACCCTGCGGAAGAATAGGAGAGAAACTCTGTAAGATCTGCTGTCAGTAAAGTGTTGACCTGTATTTACGCATTGGGAGAGAAATCAAGTGTCAGCTGCTTTGCCGGTACGTCCCAAACAAGAAACAGAAAAAGAACGTACTAACAGGAATTAAAATAGCTGGAATAAATGTAAACAACCTCAGGTACGCGGATGATACGATCCTGTTGGCTGAAAGTGAAGAAAAATTGAGAACACTCTTACTGAAGGTGAAAGACGAAAGTGAAAAGGCCGGTCCTATGCTGAATGTGAAGAAAACGAAAATGTGGTGTCACCGCCAGACACCACACTTGCTAGGTGGTAGCTTTAAATCGGCCGCGGTCCATCAGTACATGTCGGACCTGCGTGTCGCCACTGTCAGTAATTGCAGACCGAGCGCCACCACACGGCAGGTCTAGTGAGACGTACTAGCACTCGCCCCAGTTGTACGACGACGTTGCTAGCGAATACACTGACGAAGCCTTTCTCTCATTTGCCGAGAGACAGAATAGCCTTCAGCTAAGTCCATGGCTACGACCTAGCAAGGCGCCATTAGCCTTACAGTGCTTGTATTTAAAGAGTCTCATTTGTATCGTCCAGAGCGATGTACCACAAGGATGAATTAAAGTTAAGTAAACAGAAGCTCCGTACTTTTCTTTATAGCATTCATTAAGTATCCTGTTTCAGACCTCACGCCAGCCGGCGTGTGTGTACGCGTGCATTTCGGCTACTTCCGAGTGGCGTGGCTGTCTTGCAACGCCACAACAGAAAATTATGGCAACTACACCTACCAATTCGTGGGATATAGCAGGAGAAACCATGGAGGTAGTGACCACATTCAGTTATCTCGGTTCCCAGATCTCTGCTGATGGCGACTGCAGCCATGAAATCCGGAGACGCCTGTTGTTCGGTAGACAGGCGATGTCAAACCTTGACAAGGTTATAAGGTCCAGAGATATAACACTAGCAACAAAGATCCGTATTGTGAGGACTATGGTCTTTCCAGTTGTGATGTATGGATGTGAGACCTGGACCATTAGAAAGGCTGAACGGCGAAAAATTGACTCCTTCGAATTGTGGTGTTGTAGGAAACTTCTTAGAGTTCCATGGACTGCAAAGAGAACCAACAGATCAATATTGGAGCAAATAAAACAAGATTTCTCCCTGGAAGGTCTAATGTTAAAACAAAAGCTGACCTACTTTGGACCCACAATGCGAAGGCATGCCTTGCCGGAAAAAACATTAATGCTGGGGAAGATTGAAGGAACTAGAAGAAGAGGACGTCAGAGGATGAGATGGATCGATGGCATCACAGAAGCAATGTCTTCCAACCTGGAAGGTCTAGGGAGAAAGTGGAAGACAGGAAAAAGTGGCGTGATTTGGTTCATGGGGTTACGAAGAGTCGGAACCGACTAAACGAATAGAGAGAGAGAGAGAGAATGGTGTCTACGATGTATAGCGACTGTAGTATAGACGCTTACGTGGCAAAGTGAATAAGCCTGAAGTGGTAACATTCTACAGCCTCAGAAGAAGAGGCGTAGATGTTATTTGTCTGAAATGGTAATATTCTACTTCAAAAGTAAGCAATTGCTGACTCATTACGCTGCCTTTAAGCTTGCTTAAGATCGGAGCTACCAATGCTCTCACATACAAGATGAATACAAGTGATTTTAATACCAAGGAGAATATTCCTTACAGAAGTGAGTATGGCGCATACAAAACATATGACCAAACAAACATCGATTTCTAGCATACCACGCCACTTGAAGAAGACAGAGAAAGGTTTTGTAGATATCCACAACCTACTCATAGCAGAAGGAGCAACTGAATCAAGAGAACAACCAAAAAGTCACTACTGCCCTAAAGAGAAAAATAGATATACACAGCGTTCCAGTCATTCTGTGAGTATCGGTTCCTAAATCGAGCGGCACCCTGGTCTACCCTCATAAGCTAACCCAGAAAACGAAGTACCAGGAAACACGGCACGGTGCGCACACAGATTTAGGCATTCGGTCAAACGTATTTTGTTATTATTTACTTTCTATGTATTTTTTTTATTTTTGTGTTATGTAATTTTAAAGTAAAAAATTTGCATCCAGAGGACACTACACGACATCGAAAGATGGTCTTCGCTGTGTACGGGGGCGGTTGATGAGAGCTCTGAACGCCACGTTGTCAGCCTAGAACAAAATTTCAAAAACTCCTTTGAATCTGATCATATTTTCTGACGTAGTACGTAGGGATTAAGAAGTTCTTCTATGTACGTCAGGTCACGTACAAGAAGGTTTTGCTAGGATTGTGATCGGCAGATATCGCGAACGAAAGTCTTGCATTGCCTTGTAACAGCATCGCCCTGAATAGACTAAGAACTACTACTTGTTTTGGAAAGTTCAGGTGTAGACTCTGCTGTGTCTGCATTAAAAGACTCAGTCTGGAATTTGAGAATAATTTGAGTATCTTCCAAGAACGACTGTATGTGTCAGTGGGATACTGCCAAGGAAAAGTGATCACTGAATCAAAATGACTAAACAGAACAAGCAGAGTAGGCAGTTCTGGTGGAGCTAACGGAGAATTTGGGGGAAAATGCTTCTTACCATGCGTTCTACAACTCGGCGTTAAGAGAACTCAACTGCAAACACACATTAACATACGCCGTCACATGTATGTTTGCAAAACAGAAGCTGTTACTATTTCTTCTTTATGATACGAATTTACGCAACTGATGGAAACAAGCGTTATATTTGTGACGCGAAACTTGCCATAAAGATGACATAATATTTTATTTACGTGCCGCTGGATGCGAAGGCTATCTTACACTGAGAAGGGCGGAATCACAAAATTAATTCTCCGAACTTGAGAGAAACACACACATAAAAACACACACACACACACACACACACACACACACATGCACATACAAAGGCGAGCGCTAATTCACACTGTCAAACATTCACGCACCTTTCACAACCTGCTAACAGATATTTTAGATTTACTGCAGGTAGCGTCAAGGCTGTAGAAGTCATGAGTACAGAGGAATTCTTTTTCGGTTTTCAGTAAAACATATTGATATGATTAACAACAATGGTCAACGGTATATCCAAACCATGAAGCGAATGATAATCAAAATATTCAAATGGGTGTGGAATCTTATGGGACTTAACTGCTAAGGTCAACAGTCCCCAAGCTTACACACTACTTAACCTATATTATCCTAAGGACAAACACACACACCCATGCCCGAGGGAGGACTCTAACCTCCGCCGGGACCAGCGGCACAGTCCGTGACTGCAGCGCCTCAGACCGCTCGGCTAATACCGCGCGGTGAATGATAATCGGATTGACAAAACGCATTTCATATAAAATTGCGCCAGTTAAGTGTTACTAAATGTACAGACAACATTCTGTTGCACCATCAGAATGTTTACAAAGTAGTCATAAGCTCGTCGCACAATAAATTATAAATGTAAAACTGACTAGAAGCTTACTATGGACTTACTGTATCAATGACACACAGCTAGCTTGCTATCTTTTACAAGCCACTGACAACAAACACGAATAGTATTTCAGTTACCGTGTGTATACTGCCGTGGGTGATCGCGATATTTTCACTGTCGTGAAACCGACGGAGCGCGATAACTGCATGCACATTGAGCGCATATTTGTTGTTACATCTAATCCAAAAGCAACAAACGTAGCACAAGCATTTCTTCATATTGCCGAAGAAGACACATCACAAATTTGCGCGACTATCTCTGAGCACAAACACTACTGACGAGGCGTCGGTCTAACATTGCGCCAAGAAAGTTGAAAATCTCGTACCTTTAGGACGAGGAAACTTTCTGCTGGACGCTGGGAACCGAAACTAAAATCCTCTGATGCTGAACCCTGACTGGGAGTATCGAATTAGCCTGTGTATGTAAGGCAGATCAAACAAGCATACTCGTATACGCCTTTCAAAGAACAATTATTTGTCGCGGGAAAACAGAGTGTAAATAATACGTGGCGGGAAAAACAATCTCGCAGCGAACGTATCAGTCGACCTGAATTTTGAGACGAGCTCAAAATAAAATATATAAACTGATACAATGTATTGTTCTGCAAATAGCAGCTCCGCTTGCCCTAAACCTGTATGTTTACAGAAATATTCTCTCAGTTATTTTCAGCGATT
The DNA here is from genome assembly GCF_023864275.1 of Schistocerca cancellata. NCBI lineage: Eukaryota > Metazoa > Arthropoda > Insecta > Orthoptera > Acrididae > Schistocerca > Schistocerca cancellata. Next base: position 16,149,586 of record NC_064627.1, on the reverse strand, counting down.
AATAAGACGCTAATTATAAATATGTATTATTCAATATTCTAACTTGTGATTCCTACGGAGGGCGAATTACGTACAACGTTTCCCGTATTGTGTTTCGTATCCTGAGATAAGGAGTGTTTCAGCTGACAAACAAACAACGTTAATTCACTTAAACGGAACACGCATGCAGCAGATTCTTGCAGCTACTATTTTGACTAAGGAGTCGCTCTTTCATTTGTTCTATGCAGTTCAAAAAAATAATTCAAATGGCTCTGAGCACTATGGGACACAATTGCTGTGGTCATCAGTCCCCTAGAACTTTGAACTATTTAAACCTAACTAACCTAAGGAAATCACACACATCCATGCCCGAGACAGGATTCGAACCTGCGACCGTAGCGGTCGCGCGGTTCCGGACTGTAGCGCCTAGATCCGCTGGGCCACTCCGGCCGGCTCTATGCAGTTGATCACACATGATAGAGCATCAAACTGAGCCTCTTCGTTGGCGCTATTCAGTTGCTGTTACGCTTAGCTTATTCAGTACATTTGGTGACTGCTTCTTGCATGTGTGTACTGTAAACATTTTACCGATTACGGGACTCGAGACGATAATATAGAACAAAGAACTTCACGGTGCAGCTTGATATTTACAGCTGACAGATAGTCGTACAACTAGATAAACATGCACGCAAAAGAACTGTTTATTTTACTTTACCTTTGTTGCAGTCCGCATTATTCACAACTGACATTTTTCTGATTTGTTTGCCCAACTGCACCTCAATAACTTCAAATGACTCATAGTGCCGGTCTACTAATGGCTCTTATTGATTTCCTGAACTTCATGCTCAGTGTATGTGCTCTGTTGTAATTACCTGACCTCTAAATCTATATGAACATCTGCAGACATAATCCGCAAGCCAACGTATGGTGCGTGGCGGAGGGTGCCCTGTACCACCAGCAGTCGTTTCCTATCCAGTTCCACTCGCAAACAGGGCTGTGGAACAATGACTATATGTCCACGTACTAGGCCTAACCTCCTCTACTCTTGTCTTTACGGTCCTTATTCGAAATGTACGTTGGCGGCAATAGAATCGTTCTGCAGTCAGCCTCAAATGCCAGTTCTCTAAATTTTGTCAATAGCGCTCCCCGAAAAGAACTTCGGCTTCCCTCCAGCGATTCCCATTTGAGTTCCCGAAACAGCTCTGTAATACTTGCGTGTTATTCGAACCTATCAGTAACAAATCTAGCAGTCTGCCTCTGAACTCCGTCGATGTCTTTCTTCAATGCGGCGTGGTACAGATCCCACACACTAGAACAGTACTGAACAATGGGTCGCGCTAGTGTCCTATATGCGGTCTGCTTCACAGATGATCCAAACTTTCCTACACTTCTGCCAATAAACCGAAGTCTACCATTCGTCTTCCACACTACAATTCTCACATGTTCACTCCATTTCATATTGCTTTGCAACGTTACGCCGAGATATTTAATCGACTTGTCAGGCAGCACACAATTAATACTATAGTCGAACATTTAACAAGAACGAGAAATAATACGGGATAGCAATGAAGAAAAACCTTCTTTTTTGAAGTGATAACCGTGTTGCGCAAAACAAGAATCGAATGATGGTAATTCTTTTTCTTTTCCTGGTGGGAAATGTTCACAACAATAGAACAACGGTTTCTTGTTAGTGGGCGCAGCTTCCTTCCCTGTGACTTAGTTTTTCTTGATACTGAGAACGAAGTTAGTGACAAAGCAATTTCCACTCAGTGACCTTTGCAAAATGCTCGAGGAAGCAAAAGTTTTTAAACCTTTCATAGTTGTTATTGTTGTGGTCTTCAGTCCTGAGACTGGTTCTATGCAGCTCTCCATGCTACTCTATCCTGTGCAAGCTTCTTCATCTCCCAGTAACTAATGCAACCTACATCCTTTTGAATATGTTTAGTGTACTTATCTTTTGGTCTCCCTCTACGATTTTTACCCTCCACGCTGCCCTCCAATACTAAATTGGTGATCCCTTGATGCCTCAGAACATGTCCTACCAGCCGATCCCTTTCATAGTAATTTCCATAAATAGTTCAATTTTTTTTAGAATTCAAGCTTTGACCTGCTGTACATTTACCTCTGATGCGTCTTCACAGAACGGAACGTCTATTGTAGAGTCACCAGCATACCACCTTGACGTCGAACAGTGGGCAAATGTTTTTACAGGTGAGTCCCGATCTGGTTTGGAGAGCAATTTTCCAATCATTCGCAACTGGAAGGAAAGTGAAAGCATTGTGGAAAGAGACCTGTAACGAGGAGGATCCGTAATGATGCAGGGCAGGGATTATGTTGACCACTGTAATACCTCTTCATGAAATTCTACGGGCGATTCGGCAAGGTTTAACTGCTGTAAGGCGCGGTGAAGAGATCTTGGTATCTCAAGTGCGGTTGCTGCGAGGTGGTGTGGACCCAGACTTCGTACTGATGGACGATAATGCTCTACTTCATAGAGAACAAATGGTTATTGTTTTCCTGGGAAACGGAAAATGTTGCTCGTTCTCCCGGTTTGAATACCTAGAGCGTGTGTGGGATGCACTATGGAGACAGGTTCCATCACGTCAGCAGCCACCAACCATTCTCCAAGACTTGCGAGCAGCTCTGCAGGCAGAACGGGCGTTATTGCCTCAACATGAGATTGATGACATCATTCATATTGTCGGGCCTGTGTTGCTGCCAGAGGTGGACACTTCACACCCCATACTGAGCACATTAACCAGTTGTCGGAATCTGTGTGCAAAACCGTTAAGCTGAAAAAAACAAAGAACATTGTTGTCTACCGTTATGCCTATAGCAGTTGTTAACGTTCTGCATTCTTCACATTGTTTCTGCTTTACTATCACCTGTTTGTATTGTTTCGTGGAAAAATACGCGCAATCTTGCAAAACTGCCGTTTGTTGCCTCAATTTTGGACACAATCGGACACAATTACAGATGAAAATAAGAAATATTTAAAGGCTATGATGCGTTAGATGGAAAGGAATGCAGCTCTGTGGAAAGTGACTGAGAACATGGCACCTAGAACAATTGCATTGGACGTGGCACCTAACATAAATGTCTATATTTTTATTGCCTTCAGCACCAAAACTTTCCAAATCTGTCGTGAAATTGCCACTAATGTATGATAGCAGACTCTCATTTGTATCCTGGAAATGTTTCAGGAATAATTAATAAAACACTGCGCTACAGACAGTTTTTTATAATACCTTCTGCTCATAAGTTTGTCACTTCGCACCTTTCTACAGTCGAGTATCCAATTAATGAGCATTTAGTGATCAATGACGATGAAGATATTCCTAGCCCATCGGGGTCACGTACAATTCCCAACTCTCAAAGAGCTAGGAAAAGAAAACCGATTTGACTGGGACATGGAGCTACGTGTTTAGTAAATGTTTTAAATGTCGTTTGTCTTCTACTCACTGAGTTGTATTGCAACTGAATTGATCCAAGTTCATATTCAATACTACAAATAACCAACACATTTGAACACGAACTTCATTACGTCAACCATTGTGACGTTCACTGGTGCCGGCACAGCGACAAATTGTAGTTACTTTGTGATTTAATTAGACGTGTATAATTTCAAATTTCTGGTGCCTACTTTTTCTAGTCAGTTCAAAAACATTTCCCTGGAGGGTGCCGGAACGCTGATCCCGCCGAAATTAAGCACTGCAAGAGAAGCGTATGTTTCTGCTACCGTCTGTTCTTATTACGATAGCCACTTTCCTTGACACGTGACAATTTTGTACGGAGTGTAACGATTCGCGCTTTCTACACTTCGCTCGGCTTTCTAACATACCACTATTATGTAAATGTATTTATTGTTTCTTCAGAAGACGACTGTTTTGAAGATCCTTGCTGTGTGTGGCTCAGAGACAGAAACAACTGCAGTATCGGTTTCTTCTGTGTTAGGGGAAACAGTTTGATAGCTTTTGACGTTTTCTGTGCGGTTTCCTCGATAACACTTGTGGTGGATTATTTGGTGCGTCAGATAAAGTGGATACTCCATTCCATAGAAGTTTCCTATGTTCCACATTCACTGATTTGGTTGGCAGTGTAGCGAACAATCCATCATGTCGTCAGATGGTCATAAAAGGTCGTTCTGCGAAAAGTCAGCTCTTCTACTGTTTAGCAGTCATATTTTATTCTTCAAGGAAAGCGTCGTCCTATATAAATATCTGTACGTTACAAGAGCCTGGTAAATAAACTGGTCTGTGAGGTACCGTTTTATACATCGCAGGATCCTTAGAAAACTGAAGAAAGACAAATGCGGTATAATTTCTTTGGTTAATGCCAGTTTTTAATGCAATACACACGCTACCTTTCGTAAAAACTATGTTGGAAATCAATATAAACGATACTGTTAGCGTTCATCTGATATCGTATTCAAAAGTGTAGCTTACTGCGAGCTTTGAGGTCTGTCGTGGCAGTGTGTATCAACATTGAGCAGCAGTGTCGTAACTGAATTTATCAGACTAGAGGTGGACTAGACTGTGGACAAACACATAATAACTCTAGCCACGCCTTTTCGGCTATCACCTTGGTTGTTCTGTTATCAACAGCTGCATAAGAGGTGAAGTCGAAATTACTAGTTTCCTTTTAAAAGAGATCAGTAACATGAGATTAGATTTTCCGATTTCAGTGTACACGAGGAAGGTTCCTTGACGCAAAGGTAAGAATAACATTCACCAGTCAGTAAGAGAGCGCACACAGCTGTTATTGTGATCGGTAGCAGTTGCGACACTTTTGTACTTCGTTTCAGGTAAGCTGGGAAATGTGATGAAATGCCCACACCTAGTTCCTGGGACTTACATTACGCTAGTTAACATGTATGAATCAAACATGTGCTCTAAATGCAAACAGTTTTTACGGTTTTCTTTCTTTCACAATAGTTAGCTGTCAGAATCACCCATAAGAAGGACCAAGAAAGTAACTGGAGTGTGTTTCTGTTTACTGATTGTGCTTCACAACACGTAAAATTTAGGAGCATTGTAATTAATGTCGTAAAAGCGTGCCTTTTCATTCATTTCAAATAGCTTCCGGTTTACCAATGTGACTGTCAGGAAGTATCTGGAAAGAATTTAACTATATGATCATTATAAATTGTGACATGCTAATGAACTGAATTTGAAAATGCTGTGGCAAATTAAATGACTGCCTTGAAGTCTTACTGGTGATGCTCAAGTAGTGGAATAGTACCGTCAAATATATTCTGTAGTGTGAATTGAGTCTGGCATGATATTATTTGCGTTAGTTCTTTTCACTAGAATATAACTGACCTATGCAAGTGAATATGCCAGTGCAATTAGTGTTCTTCGATCGGAATTACTGCGATAGTTCCAGTCTTTTAAACCGTTATATGAACTGGTCCCCTGTTGTAAAATCAAAGTTCTCGACACTGGAGCGCATGTGTGGGCGTCCCCATGTTGAAGAAACTGGGTGAAATCACGGCAAAATCATTTTTCCCTCATGTATCCCTTTGCCGATGGAAATTTCGGCTAAAGAAATCTGAAGTAATTTTTTGGAACATAAAATTTACCATAAACTTCTGTTTATAATGTTTTCTGTATTTCTTATTTTGCATGGATGGGTTTGATTTGTCTTGAATAACTCGACCCATTGCAAATTTGAGAAAAATTAACGAATAACAATTTACACTGGTTAAAATTTTGATACAAGACGTGCATGTTCTACATTTTATTGGCCCTTTTAGACAGAGCCATACTGAGGTAGTCCTGAGCCTTTTTTTCCCTCCATCTCCCCACACCCCTCAAAAGAAGGTCTTGGGAGGAGGGGGGTGGGGGGGACGATGGCAACACAAAATCCATCCTGCCACTCTGTATCACTAACACGGAAACGCAGAAGATTAGCATTCCGGTCTCTGGAGATACGAGATGACGGCCAGGACAGAGAAGAGCAGATAATTTAATCCGAACACCATCCTAATCAAAACGTTACATTTTCCAACTGAAAACATTCCAAAACATGTTTAATGCATTTCAACTTTTGCTTTTTACCAGTATGTCAACTGACGCTTTGCTAAACATAGCTGATAATTTTCGATAACATAAAATCCAGACAAAGAGTCACTCGAAATACTTTTTGAAATTACTACCTTATCGCTAGCTTGTTGTAATCGACTGCAGGCCATTATTGCTCGCGACAATGCCAGCTCGTGTGTGAGGGTAGTTAATGAGCTCGTTGTCGAAAGAAAAACTAACGCCAGATCACGAGATACACAGCGGCGTAGGTCACGTATAAATGACGTTCAGGGCTATAACTTACGTATCACCGAAATGAAATACGAGCAACGACGACCGAAGTTGCCAGCGAAAAACGATCTGTGCATTACAGCTCGAATTCGAGCGACCTCAACCAATTTAGTACTACGGAGGTGAAAAGCCAAGAAAGAGTGGGAGCACTGAAGTGGCACTGAGGATGTGAACTGACCTGGCACGAACACGACAATACAGACCCACCTTATTTGATCATAACTACGTAAGCAGAAAAAACCATTTCAAAACACATTTCATTCCTCAAATAACACACTGATGGCTTAAGACGCAAATTAGTCTATTGTCAAACACAGAACTTAATGCCTGAAATCCTTCTATAATCCGTTGTAAATTCTTAGACTTTCTTACGATAGCTCTATGGAAAACATGTTTCAAGACACCATGGTGTTGTACTACTGCTTCCGAGCGAATTCAGAAAGCACGAATAAATTCTTTTGTCCAATTCCACCTGTCGGCTTTCACCAATGACCTCATACCTAAGCCAAAGAAGCTACATGGAGGCGATATGAAGGCAACGAGCATAGTCTTAGGCCGGTATTACACTATCCAATTTCTTTGTCCAATATCTTTGTCCAATATCTTTGTCAAAGATTTTTGATAGTGTAATAGGGATCTTTGACAAATGTCGTCCAATATTTGATCAAATGTAGGCCGAGGCCGTATATTTGATCAAAGAAATCGCTTGTCTTCTGTTCACTGCAATGCGATATGTTACCACGCGGAGCGCTAGCATCGCTGCAGCGTTCTGTCGTCTGTAGTATTTTTATAACCATTGCCGGTAAATACAATTGGTGTGTGCCGACAACTACAGAATTAATAGAGATGTCAGAAGCTTATGAGGCGCTTTACAACGTGAGGCACCCTGAATACAAAAATAGATTAAGGAGATTGGAGACCTGACCTGACCTGACCTAACCTAACATAAAATAACCCTCTCCTGTAGCAAGTAATCGGAGTGTTATAGTGAGCCTGTCTTCTGAAGATGTAGCAGTTCTTAAGTGAAAATTGTGCTTTGTGATATGAGGATACACTTCATTGAGCACATACAGAAATGTATGCTCATCCATTCTTAAGTAATTGATGTACGACTTGACGTCTTCCACTGTAAGCTCACGTAACAAGTTTTGTTGAACGCTTTTATCATGTCGTCGTAAAACCCACGGCTTCACCCAGATTAGATTAGTTTTTCGTTCCATAGACCCGTGCTGAGGAGATCCTCGTGGATGTGGAACATGTCGATTTTTTTAAAGCTGAAATAAAAATACTAATAGTATGAATAAATACAATACATCATTTGTTTCTATTAAAAATTTCGCCAATGGAGTAGAAGGAGTTGGCCAGTAGTAAGTCTTTCAGGCTCCTTTTAAACTGATCTTTATTTCTAACTACATTTTTTATGTTTCCTGGCAAATTATTGAAGATGAGTGTTCCTGATTAGTGGACCCCTTTTTGAACTAAAGTAAGTGTTTTTAAGTCCTTGTGCAGATCATTTTTGTTCCTGGTATTGTATGTATGAACTGAGTTGTTTGTTAGAAAAAGAGATATATTAATTACGACAAATTTTATTAAGAAGTAAATATACTGAGAGGCAGTAGTTAACCTGCGAGCCGGAAGTATAGTGAGACTCTGTCATTTGGGCCTACGAGAGTTATAGTTTTTTTTTGTTTGTTTCTCATGCCTAGATAACTGTACAAACATATCGTTGCATGTATTGTAATAATCATTACATATAATGATCCACATGCAACAATATCTCTACGGAAGTATCTAGGCATGAAATACAAAACAAAAAAAGCTAACCTGCAAATCTCGTACGTCCAAACGACAGTCTCACTGTACTTCTGGCCCGCCAACAGTTTCATTTTCTTTCTTATTTTCCCCCAGTACCAATGCAAGAATCTGAAGTACCCAGTTCTTTGAAGAGGTTTCTGCAGGAGGTCCGTGAATTTACTCCACAAATAATACGTATTACACGCGTTTGGACCTTGAAAACTTTTGTTTGACTTCAAGATTTATTATTATCCCATATGACATTATGGAATGAAAGTATGCAAGCTTTTTCATTTTTATGTTGCCTATGTCTGCTAACACTCGAATTGCAAATACAGATTTGTTAAGGCGTTTCTGCAGTTCTGTGGTGTGCTCCTCCCAACTGAATTTATTATCAAGTTGTAATCCCAGGACTTGAAGACTGTCAACCTCGTATGTATGGTTCCATTTTTCCCCCACTTCTTTTCCGCATGTGCACACAATGCAATTGGGGTACGTAAAACTGCTGCGATTAATAACAAGTTGTTGTCAGCCATCTTGAACTTTGACGAAAACTTTGATGACAGTGTAATACCCCTTCTAGCGCTACGTCAAAGATCTTTGTCCAATATATTGGACGGAATATTGGATCACATCTTTGATCAAATCTTTGACAAAGAAATTTGATAGTGTAATACCGGCCTTAGCACAGTATTTAGATTCTGGAAACGAGGCTTATTCCTAGACAAGAGAATGTACCAGTAGAATAAAAGAACATACACATACATTCGGTAAAATACCATCGCAGTTCAACCGATTAATTACATAGTCACGAGTTATATCGTCCAGAAATTGAAGTAACCATAGTTTACTCGAGTAAGTGAAAAAACACAAGTGCACTCCAATATTACGCATAGTAAACTCGTAATATTATAGAATAGCGGTAATTCTTAATAAGTACCGAGTCTATAGGACTACCGCAGAGAAATGGGAGTTTTGGGCGGGACCAAACTAAAATCTAATACAACAACCGCAAAATGAAATAAACAGTAACATACAGGAAACGTGAGAAAGACGTAAGCAGGAAATAAGGAGATAGCAACAAAAAATTCCTAAAAGAAAATGCACCATAGAAGTAAGGTAAATTCACGAGAATATAAATCTTGGAATCGATAACTGGAAATGACTCTATAAGGTCAATCATAGTTATCGATTTCAAGGTTGATAATTTTCAGTGTTTTTGCAGTGTTCTTTATTACAGGATTTCTATTTTGGTTTTGCTTTCTGTACTACTGCGATAAATAACAAATCTTGGAATTGGTAACTACAATGGACTTATATAGGTCAATTCTAGCTGTTTATTCCAAGGTTAGATATTTATCGCGTTTCTGCAGCAGTAGAGGAAGTGATACCATACAGTTAAGTCCTTAGGGAATTAGCCACCCACATCTGATGAAAACCACACAATAAAAGAACGAGGAGCTGACCATTAGGGAGATACCGCACCTGAAACTTCTAAAATAATGCACAGTAGGCGAGTGGACTGGTTTATTACAGGATTTCTGATATGCTTGTGTGTGCTTTCTGTACTTCGCGACATATTTGTAATAAACAGCATAATTTACATCAGTTGCTATGACCACCGCATATAATATTTAATAACACGCCACTTACGTCATTCACATCGTAAACTCGTGACGTTACACAGAACGTCACTCGTTAAAGCTGACGGGCGGAATCCGGATTGGCAGAAATCAGATGCTGGTTGGCGCTGCGTGCCCTTACTGCAGCTCACGGTTTCTTACGATGTTGCCGAACGGGACACGAACATTAGTGTTGCTCGCCTTTCGACTCGACTCGGACTGTTTCTAAGCAACGTCACAGGGCCTTGAAGAATGGCGATGCTCTTTTCACAAAAATTCCCGCAAACGTGACGTCATTTTGACGTCACGAACAATATCGATGGGCGCATGAGCTGCTATCATCTTTGTTTCAACGAAGAATATGAATATTATTGCTCCTCGATTCACTCGCAACAATTTAAGCCGTCCTCCTAGGTTCCTTCCTAACCACACACTCGGGAAACGCCACACAATCGTGAATAACAGCGAAATATTATTGACAAGGGAGAGTATGAATGTTAATGCTTCTCCTTTCACTCGTGTCCTCTTATGTTCCTGTCTAACCACGTACTCGAAAGACGGCCACATCCGGAAATAAAGAACCAAATATTTGCAAGAAGGAAGAATATGAATTTTATTGGTGCTCGTTTCAGTCGCAGCAATTTAAGCTGTCCCCCTACGGTTCTGCCTGACCACACACTCGGAAAAAGCTAAATATTTATTTCATCAATCGTTCTCAAATCACACTCAATATAACAACCAGTATTGCAGAACACACTTGTATCAAGACCACCTACAATAAATCAGACCTTAAGGCAGATATCGATAGTTGACAATATGGCGGCAATCGTGGGGGAAACAAACCAGCGTGCTTGTGTTTCCATAACGCGTGTGTGTAACATTGTATACGTGACGTTCAGGAGAAGCGAAAGCATTTATTACTAGCTGTTATTTATGCTATATGCTGTGAATGTCGTCAAAAGTGCTACGCTAGTATTTATTTTCTATATTCAGTAGTAAGTTCGGCATAATTTCAAGTGTAAACTGTTCTTGCGATGGGTCGTAGTTGTTGTGTACCAGGATGTAAATCCAATTACGGCAAAACATACGATACCTCAACATTTAAGTTTCCCAAGGAAACAGCATTGAGGAACAAATGGATGAAACTAATTCATAGAGATAATTTTGAAGTGAACGATAAAGCTGTGGTGTGCATTAAGCATTTTGAACCTAAGTTTGTGGTTAGGGAAGACATTTTTCCTGTGGAAAATAGTGAACCAATACGTGTGCCACGAAAAATACCAAAACTAACAAATGATGCAATCCCAACTATCTTTCCTAATCAACCTTCATATCACACAGTACCAGTTCCTAAGCAAAGGAATAATCCTGAAGATCGTGTTCAACAGCTACTGGAACGTGATGAATGTAGTTTCAGTAATTGGTGCCAAAATGACAATATACCTGACTTTCAGCATTTTAAAAGTGAAGTGCAGAAAAGGAATGTTTGTCCATTTACAATTTTAGTAAAGGATGACTACATATCTTTCATTAAATTAAAGGATGATTCAGTCAGTGATGTGCCATTAGTTTCAGTGTGCTTCAAAATATCAAGTTCCTTGGAAGTAAAAGTGTTTCACAAAAATGTGTGTTTGCCTACGGAAACCTTGAAATGGATACTACAGTCTGGGGAGGAAGAGAACTTGAAATGTGACAAGTGGACGAAATTTGATAATCTGGTGAGTCACCTAAATGGTTTCACAGATAACTCTACTGGCACCACTGACAAGATTGTAATTTTAGTCAACGTTCTCAAACAAGCACTAAAAGCTGGTAGTGATTTTGACGCTGAAATAGCACCTAAAATAGAATTTGTTTTGGAGCAATTACAACTCGCAATAACAAAGCAAAGCAGATATTCTCCTGAGCTTTTGATATGGGCAGCAACCATTTGCTTTTCATTTCCTGGTGCCTACCATCACTTGAGAAAAACAAATGTATTAACATTACCTCATCCTGTCTATTTAAGGCATTTTCTATGCAAAATGGGTCCAAATAAACCTTGTATTGGTCCATCACAGGTTGCTTTTTTGAGGGAAAAAAGTAAATTTCTTCAGGGAAGTGACAAGGTAATTTCAGTGATGCTAGATGAAGTTTATGTTAATTCAAAATTCTCTTATAAGGCAGGAAAGATACTTGGTGTTGCTGAGAATACTTCAGATACTACAAGAGCAGGTACAATGCAGGTTTTCATGGCATCATCTTTACATTCTCATTATAAAGAAGTGATAGCTCTCTTTCCTGTAAAAAATGTTAATTCTGATACTCTACTGAAAATGACAATTGATGTATTGAAGTTAATGCATGAGCTGCAGTATGATGTTATATGCCTGGTAACAGATAACCATAGCACTAATAGAAAAATGTATCAGCTTATGTGTGGTGGCACTTTACAGCCGTGTATTACAAATCCAGTCGCTCCATCCAAATTTCTCTTTCTTCTGTTTGACAATGTGCACTTGCTTAAGTGTATCAGAAATAACTGGTTGAATGCAAAAAATGAATCCTTCATAATGCCAAATATTGAGGATACATTTGCTTTCATCAATACCTTTCTACACAGTGATGAAGGGAATGCTGCATGTGAATATACTGTCAGTGAAGCAAAGTTTTCAGATTTGAGGAACCTGTTTCATTCTGAGAAAAATAAACTGTTGAAACTTGCCCCAAAGCTAGTGAGAAAAGCAGTATATCCAACTTCTATTGAGAGACAGAATGTTACCCTTGCTCTCAGTGTTTTTGATTCCAAAAATGTGGCAGCACTAGAAATTTTGAAAAGTCAGGGGATTGAGATTTCTGATGGCACTATTCAGTTTTTGAAATTAATCATTAAATGGTGGACAGTTTCTAATGTACAGCATCCCATGAAAGGCAAATACACATCAGATGATAATTCTAGCCCAATCACTGGACCTACTGACTCCAAACTTGTGTTTCTTGAAAATTTGAAAACATTTCTTGATGTCTGGCATGCATTGCCTACTCATGGAAAATTAACCAATGAAACATATACTGCTTTCTCTCACACACTTGCAGCAACAGTTCAGTTATGCAGATACATTTTTAACACTTATAACTGGTCCTATATTCTTACAGCAAAATTACAAACTGATGCTTTGGAAGCAAGATTTGGAGCTTACAGAAGGCTAAGTGGCTGCACATATAATGTTTCAGTTGAGCAAATCTTGGAATCTGAGAGGAAACTGAAAGTAATAAGTCTACTAAAGCTCAGATCTACTAAACATGGTGAATTTACATTAAATGATTTTGCAGCAAAAGTAAATTACAGCATAAAAAACCAAAAGTATGAAAATTTGGATAAATTAGAACCTGCTCTAGAGGAACTAGCAAACATTCCCATGATGGATGAAGACTTGAAAGTCTTGGTCTGTATTGCTAGCTACACCAGCAAAACAGTGCTTGAGAAGCTGCAAAAAAGTGGAAAATGTTCAGGCTGTGAAGAAATGTTGCAGACACAGGATGAAATTTTGTTGCAGTGTGAAACCAAAGAACTCCTTTCCTATTTCAACCAATTGAATCGTGGGGGATTGAAGTGTCCTTCTTCTATAATGATATCCTTGTGTTGTAACATATATAAACTTTTTCAAGTTCTGATTAGCAGCACATATGAACCAGAATTCCTAAAACTTGAAAATCAGAGAGATGCAGTACTTGCCTTAGGAACTGAATTGTGTGAAAATGCCGTTAGTAACCTCAGTGATGTGTGCAAATGTGGCATTCCTTTAAAGACAATAATCAAGAAAAGTATTAAAGTGCTTTCAAATATTTTTATTAATAATTACACAAAACTGTTGAATGAAAAGTGTGTTTCAAAGGAAATTGCTCGAACACTAGTCAAACAAAAAAGAGGAACTCATGAAGACATTGCAGCAAAAATAACAAAACGCAAAGTGGCCAAGCTGAGCAGCAAATAAATCCAACAGGTACTCAAAATCAAACACTTCTAACGTATTACGTAATGACAGTGACTAGAATTAACTGCATATTGTTTAATACAATTTTGTGCTTTAGTTACACGCTTCATTTATTATTGCTATGTAGCTTCTATTGTGCAAATTATTATTAAGGTCCAAATATGCCATTTACATGTGTTTTGTAGTAGTTTTTTGGATTTGATTTTCAGTTGCATCTCATAATTTTACTTCGTCATAGTTCTTATTACGTGATTTGTGGCTTTAGTGACAACTTTATATTTAAGTTTAAAGATAGAAAAATACATAACAATACATTTCTTACGCAATTTAGAATCTACTTTCCATTTATGAAGTCTGTAAATTATTCGTATTACGGTAGCGCTGAAATACTTGGCCTAAGACGGGCGCCATCTTGGTTTCTGTGTTGTGGTCTGATGTATTGTAGGTGGTCTTGCTTGTATTACAATCATAAGAAAGTAACAGAATGTTTTAACAACGCTAGTATGAAAAAATCCATGTAACAGCTTTCGACTCCAGATACCGCAACGTCATTCATGCGATTTTTAACTACGGTCTTTGTTATCATATTCGATTTTGAAGTTTTGTATCGCTGATGCGTTATTAAGTAACATTTAATGATAATGGTGCAATGTTTGTGTTAGATTTTCAATGCACCGTTACACTGAAACGGCATACTATAAATTATGAAACAAGTGTGTTTCATTCTTAATTTGTAAATTGTTGCCGATAACAACTCTCTCCTAAGACGGCGCTCTTATATGAAGGCATTATCCATCGATAAATCATTATTTTTTTAAATTATAGCAGTAAATATAATGAATCATCCCTAGAATGAGGTGTTTCTGTAAATCTCCGGTATGGGCTCTTGAGTATCGAATGCTAATGGAAGCCGATAGCCGATCACGCGGTAGTCAAAATGACGTCACGTTTGCGAGAATTGTAGTGAAGCGAGTGTTACGCGTTGGAGAGAAACGTTGTATTGTTGATAGCTGCGTCACGTTGCGCTATGTCTTGTTTAGTCTAAGAGGATGGCTCTAGTGGCTCTGAGCACTGTGGGACTTAACATCTGAGCTCATCAGCCCTCTAGACTTAGAACTACTCAAACCTAACTAACCTAAGGACATCACACACATCCATGCCCGAGACAGGAGTCGAACCTGCGCCCGTAGCAGCAGCGCGGTTCCGGACTGAAGCTCTTAGAACAGCTCTGCCACAGCGGTCGGCTCTAAGAGGGTATGAGGACAATTATCACCGTACAATTAAAAAAACTATCCACTGGAGATTGAAACGATAGTAATGCATTGTTGGCTGGGATGTCCCTTTCGGGTTCGGCCGCCACGTTGTGCGACTTGCGGCCGATGGCGAGGATAACACAACACCCAGTCCATGAGCGGAGAAAATCTCAAACCCGGCCGGGAATCGAACCCGTGCCCGGTGCAGGTGAGGCAAGCACGTTACCACCCAGCTAAGCAGGCGGACTCCACTGGTGGTAATAACCGAGGAGTAAACGGGCTGTGGCGCCCGGGCGATGACGGCGAGAATAATGTCCTTGGCAGCGAAAGGCAAGAAATAAGGAAACATTAAAATACGAAAGAAAATAAATTAAAATAGAAAACGCGATCAGTCGAGACAACCCTCTCCGTACGTGAATGTAATCAAAGCTGTTTATTTATTTTTATTGCATTCGACAGGTCTAGTTCAGTAGGACCAAACTGAGGAGCAAATGTCCATGCTCATGGAGCGAATCAGTACATGAAATTAACATCAGAAACGTTAGTAACAGTTGAGACAAAATTTACACGAAACGCATTCATGTGACAAGATGATGAGTAAAAACTAGAGTAATCAACAATATAACATATAAATTTTCTTATTTTTTGTCCTGGAACTATCCAGTAGTTGAAAGGGAGTGAGCCATGAGCAAAAATTCTTCAGTTTAGCGTTGAAAGATCGGGGGTCAGTGTTAAGAAGTTTTAATTCTTGTGGTAGCTTATTGAAAATGAATGCAGCGGAATACTGCACGCCTTTCTGCACAAGAGTCAAGGAAATGCTACTCAAACGCCGGTTAGATTTCCGCCTAGTACGAACTGTGGGAAAGCTGCTAATCCTTCGGCATAAGCATATACTGTTAACAACAAACGACATTATACAAAATATATTTTAAGAGACTCATGTCAGAACTCCCATACTCCTGAATAGGGGAAGACAAGATGATCGCGAAATTACACCACATATTGCTGGAACTATCCTTTTCTCAGCCAAAAATAACCTTTAGTAATGGATAGAGTTACCCCAAAACGTAATACCGCTTGTGATAGACGAATGTAAATAAGGAAAGTAAACTAATTTAGATATTGTGCTGTCACCTTCATCAGGTATTGTTCTGACGGAAGTTACAGCAGCATTACGTTTCTGAAGAAGGTCGTGAACATGGTTTTTCCATGATAGCTTACTATTACCTCAACACCGAGGAATTTGGATTGTTCAGATTCACTAGTCAGATGCCCACTCCGTGTAGTCAAAATGGCATTTTAGTTGAATTGTGTGTTAGAAATTACGAACACGGAATCTTATTGTGATTTAAGATCAGTTCCTTCCCCCCCCCCCCCCCTCGCAACTTACCCCTGCACCTGTAGCCAAGTCGTAGCCATTGTCGTTGCTATGGACAATGACCTGTAGCGGTCTCTTCTTGAAGAGGAATCAGTTGTGAGATACTTTTCTTATTCCATAATGGTGCAACTAGATGGGTAGATCGCATAACAAATGAGGAGGTACTGAATAGGATTGGGGAGAAGAGGAGTTTGTGGCACAACTTGACCAGAAGAAGGGATCGTTTGGTAGGACATGATCTGAGGCATCAAAGGATCACCAATTTAGTATTGGAGGGCAGCGTGGAGGGTAAAAATCGTAGGGGGAGACCAAGAGATGAATACACTAAGCAGATTCAGAAGGATGTAGGTTGCAGTAGGTACTGGGAGATGAAGAAGCTTGCACAGGATAGAGTAGCATGGAGAGCTGCATCAAACCAGTCTCAGGACTGAAGACCACAACAACAACAACAACAATGGTGCAACTTCTGCAGTAATACTTTATGATCAACAAATCAAACGTCTTAGTTAAACCAAATAATACATCTACTGTACGGGACTTTTTATTTATTCCGTCCAGTGTCTCACGGTGAAAAGAGAATATAGCATTTTCAGTTGTTAAACCTTTTCTCAAAACGAACTATGTTGACAGCAAATTAGGTGAACCGCAGTGATCAATTACCTTTATATACACAGCCTTTTTAATAATTTTAGCAAACACCGGTGGCACAGAAATATATTTAAAATTTTGTACCTTCTCCCTTCTCTTTTATATAGCCGATTCACTACTAAATTCTTCAATCCTTCAGAAAACTGACCATTCCTAAGCGAAAGATTACAAATATGGCTACGTACTGGGCTAACATATGCAGCAGAGTGCCTTGGTGGTCTGCTAGGTAACCCGTCATATCCATGAGATCCCGTGGTCTTCAGTGTTTGTGACTTACTTTTCTCCTCGTAATTATCACGAAGTTGTATCTCATATAGCAGTCTTGTAAAGCTATTTTCTAAGAGAGTTATGCGGTTCCCTGTATAGCTATATTTGTTATTTAATTCACCTCCTATATCGAGAAAGAGTTTGTCAAATACTGTAGAGATATATGATTTATCAATAACAAAATGATTTTTACTACGTATAGACTTTATGTCCTCGTTCTAGTGCTGCTGACCACACACTTCCATCACTGGTAACTATATGGTTACCTTGAGAATAGCTGTTCTATTTTCATACCACATGTTTCTTGCGTTCCTTGACACATTTTTAAGTACTTTGGAGTACTGTCTGTTGTGGCCTATTGGAGATCGAATGTGACTATTTCTAACGTTATATAATTTCCACTTCGTTCTACATGATATACTTACCAACTAACCAGCTACCAAGTTTGTCTGTTGGTGCCAGTACCCTGTTATAATGTTCTAACCGAAAGCAACATCGAACCGTAACTTTCCGAAAAACGAAATATCCACTCAGTCATCCACTGTAGGTAGATACATTCGGTGTGAAGAATGCTATGTGCACATCACTAGCGATTTTCTTCTAGAATATGTCGCCGCTCCCACACATCTCATGTCAACCTGCTAAAGAAAGAAAATGTAATAGCATTCTTTGCACCGAATCTATCTACCTACAATGGATGACTGAGTGGATATTTCGTTTTTGGAAAGTTACGGCTTGATGTTGAAATATATTCAGCTTTAAGAATGCAGATGAAAAACACACAATCCGCTGGCTTTGGAGTGCGCATTTTCATTCGTTAGCAGGTTGACAAGAGATGTGTGGGAGCGCCGACATATTCTAAAAGAAAATCGCTGGTGCTGTGCACATAGCATTCTTCACACGGGTTGTTTCTACGTGCAATGGATGACTCCGTGAATAATTCGTTTTTGGGTCAGTAACAGCTCGATGTTTGAATATTTTTTGATTATGCTTTAAGAATAGAGATAAAATTACGCATTCAGGTGATTTTGGTGTGCGCTAATGTTTACAATTTCTTTCGTTAGCAGGTTGACAAGGTATGTGTGGGAGCGGCGACATATTCTAAAAGACAAACGCTAGTGATGTGCACATAGCATTCTTCACACCGAATGTATCTACCTACAGTTGATGACTGAGTGGATATTTCGTTATTTGGAAAGTTACGGTTCGATGTTGAAATATATTCTGCTTTAAGAATACAGATGAAAGATACACATTCTGCTGACTTTGGAGTGCGCTCATGTATGCATTTTCTTTCGCTATCAGGTTGACAAGAAATGTGTGGGAGCGGCGACATATTCTAGAAGAATATCGCTAGTGCTGTGCACATAGCATTCTTCACACGGGTTGTTTCTACGTACAGTGGATGACTGCGTGGATATTTCGTTTTTGGGTCAGTAACAGCTCGATGTTTAAATATATTCTGCTTTAAGAATACAGATGAAAAATACACGTTCTGGTGAATTTGATGTGCGCTCATGTATGCATTTTCTTTCGTTAGCAGGCTGACAAGAGATGTGTGGGAGCGGCGACATATTCTAGAAGACAATCGCTAGTGCTGTGCACATAGCATTCTTCACACGGGTTGATTCTACGTACAGTGGATGACTGCGTGAATAATTCGTTTTTGGGTAAGTAACAGATCGATGTTTACATATTTTTAATTTATGCTTTAAGAATACAGATAAAATTACACATTCTGGTGAGTTTGGAGTGCGCTAATGTTTACATTTTCTTTCGTTAGCAGGTTGACAAGAGATGTGTGGGAGCGGCGACATATCCTAGAAGAAAATCGATAGTGCTGTGCACATACCATTCTTCACACCGAATGTATCTACGTACAGTGTATGACTGAGTGGATTTTTCGTTTTTTGGGAAGTTACAGCTTGATGTTTAAATAATTTTATATTTTGCTTTAAGAATAAAAGTTGCTTAACGACTTGGCTGCGATAGAATAAAGTGGCTGCCGTCACAGCATGGAACCTCTCGTGGGAGTCCAGTAGCCTGTTTACGATGCATCAAAACGTAATTACTATAACCCTTGTACCCTCACATTGACGATGCAACACAGAATTTGCGTCGTGATTGAATCTCACAGGCTGGTTGACTACTTACATCTACATCTATATCTACATCTACATCCATACTCCGCAAGCCACCTGACGGTGTGTGTCGGAGGGTAACTTAAGTACCTCTATCGGCTCTCCCTTCTATTCCAGTCTCGTATTGTTCGTGGAAAGAAAGATTGTCGGTATGCCTCTGTGTGGGCTCTAATCTCTCTGATTTTATCCTCATGGTCTCTCCGCGAGATATACGTAGGAGGGAGCAATATACTGCTTGACTCTTCGGTGAAGGTATGTTCTCGAAACTTTGACAAAAGCCCGTACCGAGCTACTGAGAGTCTCTCCTACAGAGTCTTCCACTGGAGTTTATCTATAATCTCCGTAACGCTTTCGCGATTACTAAATAATCCTGTAACGAAGCGCGCTGCTCTCCGTTGGATCTTCTCTATATCTTCTATCAACCCTATCTGGTACGGATCCCACACTGCTGAGCAGTATTCAAGCAGTGGGCGAACAAGCGTACTGTAACCTACTTCCTTTGTTTTCGGATTGCATTTCCTTAGGATTCTTCCAATGAATCTCAGTCTGGCATCTGCTTTACCGACGATCAACATTATATGATCATTCCATTTTAAATCACTCCTAATGCGTACTCCCAGATAATTTATGGTATTAACTGCTTCCAGTTGCTGACCTGCTATTTTGTAGCTAAATGATAAAGGATCTATCTTTCTGTGTATTCGCAGCACTTTACACTTGTCTACATTGAGATTCAATTGCCATTCCCTGCACCATGCGTCAATTCGCTGCAGATCCTCCTGCATTTCAGTACAATTTTCCATTGTTACAACCTCTCGATACACCACAGCATCATCTGCAAAAAGCCTCAGTGAACTTCCGATGTCATCCACCAGGTCATTTATGTATATTGTGAATAGCAACGGTCCTATGACACTCCCCTGCGGCACACCTGAAATCACTCTTACTTCGGAAGACTTCTCTCCGTTGAGAATGACATGCTGCGTCCTGTTATCTAGGAACTCCTCAATCCAATCACACAATTGGTCTGATAGTCCATATGCTCTTACTTTGTTCATTAAACGACTGTGGGGAACTGTATCGAACGCCTTGCGGAAGTCAAGAAACACGGCATCTACCTGTGAACCCGTGTCTATGGCCCTCTGAGTCTCGTGGACGAATAGCGCGAGCTGGGTTTCACATGACCGTCTTTTTCGAAACCCATGCTGATTCCTACAGAGTAGATTTCTAGTCTCCAGAAAAGTCATTATACTCGAACACAATACGTGTTCCAAAATTCTACAACTGATCGACGTTAGAGATATAGGTCTATAGTTCTGCACATCTGTTCGACGTCCCTTCTTGAAAACGGGGATGACCTGTGCCTTTTTCCAATCCTATGGAACGCTACGCTCTTCTAGAGACCTACGGTACAGCGCTGCTAGAAGGGGGCCAGGTTCCTTCGCGTACTCTGTGTAAAATCGAACTGGTATCCCATCAGGTCTAGCGGCCTTTCCTCTTTTGAGCGTTTTTAATTGTTTCTCTATCCCTCTGTCGTCTACTTCGATATCTACCATTTTGTCATCTGTGCGACAATCTAAACAAGGAACTACAGTGCAGTCTTCCTCTGTGAAACAGCTTTGGAAAAAGACATTTACTATTTCGGCCTTTAGTCTGTCATCCTCTGTTTCAGCACCATTTTGGTCACAGAGTGTATGGACATTTCGTTTTGATCCACCTACCGCTTTGACATAAGACCAAAATTTCTTAGGATTTTCTGCCAAGTCAGTACATAGAACTTTACTTTCGAATTCATTGAACGCCTCTCGCATAGCCCTCCTCACGCTACATTTCGCTTCGCGTAATTTTTGTTTGTCTGCAAGGCTCTGGCTATGTTTATGTTTGCTGTGAAGTTCCCTTTGCTTCCGCAGCAGCTTTCTAACTCGGTTGTTGTACCACGGTGGCTCTTTTCCATCTCTTACGATCTTGCTTGGCACATACTCATCTAACGCATAATGTACGATGGTTTTGAACTTTGTCCACTGATCCTCAACACTATCTGTACTTGAGACAAAACTTTTGTGTTGAGCCAACAGGTACGCTGAAATCTGCTTTTTGTCACTTTTTCTAAACAGAAAAATCTTCCTACCCTTTTTAATATTTCTATTTACGGCTGAAATCATCGATGCCGTAACCGCTTTATGATCGCTGATTCCCTGTTCTGCGTTAACTTTTTCAAATAGTTCGGGTCTGTTTGTCACCAGAAGGTCTAACATGTTATCGCCACGAGTCGGTTCTCTGTTTAACTGCTCAAGGTAGTTTTCAGATAAAGCACTTAAAAAAAATTTCACTGGATTCTTTGTCCCTGCCACCCGTTATGAACGTTTGAGTCTCCCAGTCTATATCCGGAAAATTAAAATGTCCAACCAGAACTATAACATTGTGGGGAAATCTACTCGAAATATTTTCTAAATCATCCTTCAGGTGCTCAGCCACAACAGCTGCTGAGCCAGGGGGCCTATATGCGAGAGACTAACGTGGCAGTTGTCACAGCAAGTAACCTCTCCTGGGAGTCCAGTACCTTGATTCCGATTCATCAAAAGGTATTTACTATAACCGTTAAGCCCTCACACTGATGATGCAACACAAAAATTACGTCGCGATTGAATCCTACAGGGTGGTTGACGACTTGTCTGCGAGAAACTAACGTGGCTGTGGTCACAGCATACAGCCTCTCGTGGGAGTCCAGTAGTTTGTTTCCGATGCATCGAAACGGATTTACTACCACCCTTGAACGTTGACATTGACGATGGAAAACAGAAATTCAGTCGTGATTGAATCCCACAGGCTGCTTACGACTTATCTGCGTGAGACTAACGTGAGTGTGGTCACAGGATGCAACCTCTCTTGGGAGTCCAGTAGCTTGTTTCCGATGCATCAAAACGTATTTACTATAAGCCTTGATCCCTCACATTGACGATACAACATAGAAATTGCGTCACAATTAAATCCTTCTAGCTCTTTGCGCGTTTTTTGTGCGAGAGGTTAACGTTGCTATTTCATGGCATGGAACTCACCTGGAAGTCGAGTAACTTCTTTCCGATGCACCAAAACGTATTTAAGGTAACCCTTCCAACCTAACATTGACGATGCAACACAGAAATTGCGTCGCGATGAAATCCTACAAACTGCTTTGCGAGGGGCTAACGTGACTATGGTCACGGCATGGAACCTACCCTGGGAGTCCAGTAGCTTGTGTCCGATATTCCAAAATGGATTTACTATATCCCTTGCACCCTCATATTGACGATGCAACACAGAAACTGCTTCGCGATTAAATCCTACAAGCTGCTTGCCGATTTCTCTGCGAGAGGCTAACGTGGCAGTAGTATGGGATGGAACTTACCTGGAAGCTGAGTAACTTCTTTCCGATGCACCGAAACGTGTTTACTGTAACCCTTGCACTCTAACATTGACGATGTAACACAGAAATTGCGTCGCGATGAAATACTACGAGCTTTTTGAAGACATCTTTGCGAGGGGCTAACGTGACTATGGTCATGGAATGGAACCTACCCTGGGAGTCCAGTAGCTTGTGTCCGATATTCCAAAATGGATTTACTATATCCCTTGCACCGTCATATTGTCGATGCAACACAGAAATTGCGTCGCGATTAAATCCTACAAGCTGCTTGCCGATTTCTCTGCGAGAGGCTAACGTGGCAGTAGTATGGGATGGAACTTACCTGGAAGCTGAGTAACTTCTTTCCGATGCACCGAAACGTGTTTACTGTAACCCTTGCACTCTAACATTGACGATGTAACACAGAAATTGCGTCGCGATGAAATACTACGAGCTTTTTGAAGACATCTTTGCGAGGGGCTAACGTGACTATGGTCATGGAATGGAACCTACCCTGGGAGTCCAGTAGCTTGTGTCCGATATTCCAAAATGGATTTACTATATCCCTTGCACCCTCATATTGTCGATGCAACACAGAAATTGCGTCGCGATTAAATCCTACAAGCATCTTGCTGATTTCTCTGCGAGAGGCTAACGTGGCAGTAGTATGGGATGGAACTTACCTGGAAGCTGAGTAACTTCTTTCCGATGCACCGAAACGTGTTTACTGTAACCCTTGCACTCTAACATTGACGATGTAACACAGAAATTGCGTCGCGATGAAATACTACGAGCTTTTTGAAGACATCTTTGCGAGGGGCTAACGTGACTATGGTCATGGAATGGAACCTACACTGGGAGTCCAGTAGCTTGTGTCCGATATTCCAAAATGGATTTACTATATCCCTTGCACCCTCATATTGTCGATGCAACACAGAAATTGCGTCGCGATTAAATCCTACAAGCTGCTTGCCGATTTCTCTGCGAGAGGCTAACGTGGCAGTAGTATGGGATGGAACTTACCTGGAAGCTGAGTAACTTCTTTCCGATGCACCGAAACGTGTTTACTGTAACCCTTGCACTCTAACATTGACGGTGTAACACAGAAATTGCGTCGCGATGAAATACTACGAGCTTTTTGAAGACATCTTTGCGAGGGGCTAACGTGACTATCGTCATGGAATGGAACCTACCCTGGGAGTCCAGTAGCTTGTGTCCGATATTCCAAAATGGATTTACTATATCCCTTGCACCCTCATATTGTCGATGCAACACAGAAATTGCGTCGCGATTAAATCCTACAAGCTGCTTGCTGATTTCTCTGCGAGAGGCTAACGTGGCAGTAGTATGGGATGGAACTTACCTGGAAGCTGAGTAACTTCTTTCCGATGCACCGAAACGTGTTTACTGTAACCCTTGCACTCTAACATTGACGATGTAACACAGAAATTGCGTCGCGATGAAATACTACGAGCTTTTTGAAGACATCTTTGCGAGGGGCTAACGTGACTATGGTCACGGCATGGAACCTACCCTGGGAGTCCAGTAGCTTGTGTCCGATATTCCAAAATGGATTTACTATATCCCTTGCACCCTCATATTGACGATGCAACACAGAAACTGCTTCGCGATTAAATCCTACAAGCTGCTTGCCGATTTCTCTGCGAGAGGCTAACGTGGCAGTAGTATGGCATGGAACTTACCTGGAAGCTGAGTAACTTCTTTCCGATGCACCGAAACGTGTTTACTGTAACCCTTGCACTCTAACATTGACGATGTAACACAGAAATTGCGTCGCGATGAAATACTACGAGCTTTTTGAAGACATCTTTGCGAGGGGCTAACGTGACTATGGTCATGGAATGGAACCTACCCTGGGAGTCCAGTAGCTTGTGTCCGATATTCCAAAATGGATTTACTATATCCCTTGCACCCTCATATTGTCGATGCAACACAGAAATTGCGTCGCGATTAAATCCTACAAGCATCTTGCTGATTTCTCTGCGAGAGGCTAACGTGGCAGTAGTATGGGATGGAACTTACCTGGAAGCTGAGTAACTTCTTTCCGATGCACCGAAACGTGTTTACTGTAACCCTTGCACTCTAACATTGACGATGTAACACAGAAATTGCGTCGCGATGAAATACTACGAGCTTTTTGAAGACATCTTTGCGAGGGGCTAACGTGACTATGGTCATGGAATGGAACCTACACTGGGAGTCCAGTAGCTTGTGTCCGATATTCCAAAATGGATTTACTATATCCCTTGCACCCTCATATTGTCGATGCAACACAGAAATTGCGTCGCGATTAAATCCTACAAGCTGCTTGCCGATTTCTCTGCGAGAGGCTAACGTGGCAGTAGTATGGGATGGAACTTACCTGGAAGCTGAGTAACTTCTTTCCGATGCACCGAAACGTGTTTACTGTAACCCTTGCACTCTAACATTGACGATGTAACACAGAAATTGCGTCGCGATGAAATACTACGAGCTTTTTGAAGACATCTTTGCGAGGGGCTAACGTGACTATCGTCATGGAATGGAACCTACCCTGGGAGTCCAGTAGCTTGTGTCCGATATTCCAAAATGGATTTACTATATCCCTTGCACCCTCATATTGTCGATGCAACACAGAAATTGCGTCGCGATTAAATCCTACAAGCTGCTTGCCGATTTCTCTGCGAGAGGCTAACGTGGCAGTAGTATGGGATGGAACTTACCTGGAAGCTGAGTAACTTCTTTCCGATGCACCGAAACGTGTTTACTGTAACCCTTGCACTCTAACATTGACGATGTAACACAGAAATTGCGTCGCGATGAAATACTACGAGCTTTTTGAAGACATCTTTGCGAGGGGCTAACGTGACTATCGTCATGGAATGGAACCTACCCTG
Source organism: Schistocerca cancellata (assembly GCF_023864275.1). Classification (NCBI taxonomy): domain Eukaryota; kingdom Metazoa; phylum Arthropoda; class Insecta; order Orthoptera; family Acrididae; genus Schistocerca; species Schistocerca cancellata. The sequence continues at coordinate 16,123,937 of NC_064627.1, read as the reverse complement.
GGAGTCCAGTAGCTTGTGTCCGATATTCCAAAATGGATTTACTATATCCCTTGCACCCTCATATTGTCGATGCAACACAGAAATTGCGTCGCGATTAAATCCTACAAGCTGCTTGCTGATTTCTCTGCGAGAGGCTAACGTGGCAGTAGTATGGGATGGAACTTACCTGGAAGCTGAGTAACTTCTTTCCGAT